>NW_007729376.1:0-11912 GCF_000696425.1 Galeopterus variegatus | reverse complement strand
TCCAGCAGAGATTAGTATGAGAGTCTGAGTGGACTGGGTGGGAAAGATCCACTCTCAATGTAGGTGGGAACCATCCAATCCACTGGGGTCCAGAGAGAACAAAAGAAAGAGGAAAAAGGTGAATCTCTCTCTCTATCCGCTGGAGCTGGGATACGCTCTTCTGTCCATGGACATCAGAGCTCTAGCCTCTTCAGCTTTTGGGTTCCAGGAATTACACCAAGGACACCATCAGCTTCCCTGGTTTTGAGGCCTTCGGACTTGGACTGAGCTACACTACAAGCATTCAGTTTACAGACGGCCTATTATGGAACTTTACTTCACAGTAGCATGAGCTAATTCCCATAGTAAATCCCTCTCATATATTTATAACATATCCTATTGATTCTGTCTCTCTGGAGAACCCTGACTAGTACATTAGTATTCCCTCCTCTTCAATTTTATGAGATAATCTGAGTAGAATTGGTATTAGTTCTTCTTTAAATGTTTGGTAGAATTCAGCAGTGAAGCCATCAGGTCCTGGGCTTTTCTTTGATAGAAGACTTTGTATTACTGATTAAAATTCCTCACTTATTATTGGTTTGTTCAGATTTTCTATTTCTTCATTATTTAATCTTGGTAAATTATATGTGTCCAGGAATTTATCTATTTCTTCCATGTTGTCAAATTCGTTGGCATATAGTTGTTTATAATAGTCTCTTATGATCCTTTGTATTTTTGTGGTATCAGTTATGTCTCTTCTTTCATTTCTGATTTTACTTATCTGAGTGTTATATTTTTCTTAGTCTAGCTAAAGGTTTGTCAATTTTGTTTATCTTTTAAAAAAACCAACTTTCATTTAACTGAGCTTTTAATTTTTTTTTTTTAGTTTCAATTTCATTTATTTTGCTCTGAGCTTTGTTATATCTTTCCTTCTGCCAATTTTGTGTTTAGTTTGTTGTTGTTTTCTACTTCCTTTAGGTGTATTGTTAGCTGTTTATTAGAAATCTTTTTTCTTTATTGATATAGGCATTTATTGCTATAAACTTTCCTCTTAGACCTGCTTTTCCCATATCCCATACATTTGGGTGTGATGTGTTTCCATTCTTGTTTGTCTCAAGGAATTTTTAGGTTTCCATTTTAATTTTTCATTAACCCATTGGTTATTTAGGAGCATATTGTTTAATCTCTGTGTTTGTAAATTTTCTGAAGTTTTTCTTGTTTGTCCCAGTTTTATACCATTGTGGTCAGAAAAGTTGCTTGACATGATCTCTATCTTCAAAATTTGTGTAGACTTGTTTTATGGTCTAATATATGCTCTATCCTGGAGAATGTTCCATGTGCAGTTGAGAAGAATATGTATTCTATAGTTGTTGGATGGAATGTTTTATAAATGTCTGTAAGGTCCATTTGGTCTGTGGTACAAGTCAGTTGTTCCTTTAATATATATTTTTTGATAGTGGTGTTAAGGAGCCAACATGCATTTCTTCTTTATAAACTTTATCTTTCTTTTATTGTATAGCTTTATGAATTTCTCCAATTTGGTGAGACTCTTTAACTATGAAGTTCAGTTAACAAATTAACCTAATTTGAGAACCAATGATTCCAGAGGTCTTTCTTTTCTGTATGTTCTGGGGTTTCTGAATCACATGTACCAGTGAAAGTATAAGATAAGCATTTTTTTTTTCTTCCTTTTTTGTCTTTTTTACTGACCGGTAATGGGATCGCACCCCTCGGTGTTGCGCCCACCCCGCGCTCAGCCAGTGAGCGGGAACCGGTCTCCACATGGGATCCGAACCCTTGGCGGGAGCGCCACCACACTCCCAAGCGGTGCACTTCTCCAGTGCGCCACCGGGCCGGCCCTAAGATAAGCATTTTTAAATAACAATATTGACTGTATGGAGAGTAAAGGTGGGATGGCATTGTATCAGTTATTTGACTCTTTTATTGATTCATAGAAGATGGCTCAAAATAGGGTGAAAAGTTTTTTATTTTATAATAGTTAAAATCTTTATAGTAAAAAATAAGTGGATAAAATAAATAAAATTAATGGAGAATGAATTTTTACATAAAAATTAAATGTTCTTTTTTATCTCTGCCAGTAAATCACCAAATATTTAAGAACCCATTTTATTGTGTTCTGACTTTATTCCCTCAACATCAAGTTAAAAACTGGTTTTAGGGAACAGGATCTGGAATAGCTTTTAAAAATAAAAAAGCTCTCTAGGTTCATTTTGAAGGTAAAACCTGGAAATAGTGTACAAAACTGAAATATTAGGCAAGTGTTGTCAGAGTCAGATAATTTATGTTAAATTTTAAAATCCATATTAAAGTGTGCTGCTAAATTCCTGTACTGAAGGTTAGTATTTATTATGAAAATAGTTATAACATCTGTACAGGCACACATCTTTCACTCTTGTGACCAAAGATTTTGTCCATGACTCTTATTTTTTTTTAAGTCCTAATTTTTTTTTTTTTAAAAATGTCTATCGTGGACAACATCTGTATGTCTTTGAAAACTACAAAGTTCTGTATTCTGAAAGTCTTATGGGGAATACTGATTAAAAGTTTATTTATTCTTTTAATTTTGAATTTAAATATGTTGTGGAAAGAATTCAGAGGTTTCAAATTAAGAAACAGGTAATTATTTTTTCTTATAAGCTTCTTTCTTTGTTCATGACAAAGGAAGCTAGAAATTTATTCTTTGGCATTCTATATCATGCAAATTTTGGTTAGAAATAAGGTAACATATTGTAACAATTAAGTGTATAACTTTAATAGGTTCAGATTTGCTATTTGTTCATCAAATACAGAAAGTAAACTAGCTCTGTTTAATGTTGTATATACCTATGACAAAGTAAGATTTTTAAATAAAGGAAGATGCCAATCTTACTAAGAAAAAAACCCTTGAAAAATAAATGCTATGGTCAATGACTAGCCATAAAGGAAAGTATTTCAAAGTCAAATTATATGTGTGTGTGTGTGTGTGTGTGCGTGTGTGTGCACATATATGTGTGTGTGTGTATGTGTATACACACTTTTTTCAAAAAAAGTACCCAACTTATGCATAACTTACTGCACAATATTTGTAGTTTGTGTAAATGAGTTTTAGGCTGCAGAGTGAGATTCAGCAGTAAGAAAGGAAAGTTATCATTGCCTGCACATGGCAAAAAATGTCAGTAATTGAATATATACCAAATGGTCAACCTAGAAAGTGATTTTACTTCTTTCTTATTAGAATTGTATCATTTTATTTTCTACAAAAGCAAGTCCATAACCTCTTTGTGCTTTTTTAAAGTTAAAAAAATTTTAAAGTGAAAAATTTCAATTGTATTTAAAGTATAGTATAATGAGCACCCATCATCTAAATTTTATTATTGCTAATAATTTGCCATGTTTTTTAACTTTCCTTTTTTTGCTTGAAATAGTTTAAAGTAAAATACATATATTTCATTGTGATTTTTAAAATTTGAAAATTATAGATTGTCTTAACTTATTGAAAGGGTTCAATTTTTTGAGGTTTCATTTATCTTAGAAATTTGCGTCACACACAAATTATTATGAGCAAGACTATGGCATTTCCATGTTCACATTCGGTTAAAGAGACTTTAAAAGTTCTATTTATGGTGAATCATGTAGTTAAGAAAACCTTCAACCAGAAAACAGAGGTGCTGAATTAAGTCTGATCTTAGAACCCCAGGAATGTTGTCTTCAAAATTATTTTGGTTAAAACTTTTGCTTCTGTTTAGCTGTTGTCTCTATGTACCAAGTTATAATCTGATTGAAAACCTGTTCTGTTGATTTATAACTCAATCACCTAAAGTTTTTGGCTTTACCAATTGAGATTGGTAGTCAGCCTACCTAAAAGAATTTTAAGGTTCCCATTTTAACACCATTTCCTAGTTGATAAACTAATGTTGCTTGCCTAGGATAGCATGGAGTTGGCGATTTTATTAATATAGTAGAACAGACTTCCTTTTATGTTCAGAAGTATCAAGAAGCTATGCTCTTCACCCTCCTCCCAAGAAGGGAAGTTAGTTGATGATGGAGGAAGCAGAGCATTGAGTTTAATGTAGTGATTAAACATGAAAGCCATATATCAAATCTCAGGAGAAACATGCTTTTGAAAGAGGCAGAGAACTGTGGAGCATATTGCATGATGGGCTGTATAAACAGAGCCCTGGAGGTCAGTGTGTGGATGCAAACCAATTAAATAAAGAACTGAGTGGCTTTGCTTTCTATCATCTGGATGGGGAGGATCACAAGTTAACATGCACAGGGTTGAAGTGTAAACTTTGCTTGAATAAGCTAGGCACCTTTGGAAACTTCATTAACTCTTTCAGTCCACTACCAAGATTTTTTTTTTTTTAACCAGGGTACCTAAAAAGTTAGAAAAAAAAAATCCAAAATATATGGTGTTTTTGCCCTTCTGCACATGCCTGTCAGCAAAGGTGCTAGTAATGAGTAGAATGGAAGAAAAAGCAGAGGATGAGCTGTTAAAAAGACCCAGAGTTGGCTGTGTAGTCAAATTTCAAGAATATGCATGTCTTTCAAAAACAACTCATTTGGAAAAGAAGAGCTCTTACAGAATAACTGAAAAAAGATATTTTTCTCTTCTCTTGAATTTTGAGTATAAGGTAAAGGTATGGTTGGAATTTGCTAGTCATTTAATATAACACCAGGATATTATTTCTGTTCTATTAAAATAGAATAGCTTTCTGACCAAGAAGAACCTGAAGCTTGTAAGTTAATAACTGTATGTTAAGGATTGCCCATACTTTAATTCTGTGGTCCTAACCTTCTTAGGCAGTGTTTGGGTGAGAAAATGAAATACCAAGTTAGACAGTATTGTTTCATGGTCCATAAACATTCAAAACAAAGATTTTTTTTTTTCTGTAGAGTCTATGTTGGCCGAGAAAGTGAATAAGCTTATGTTTAGTGCTTTTTGATTGTGGGCTGTTTGGAATAGCTATACTAAGGAAATGGGCTCATAGAACACAGCAACTGAAAGATATAAGATTTCACGAAAGCAAATTACGGAGGATTAAGAAACCTAATGAGCATGGTTTAGTGTGGAGAGTTGAGGAGGGAGTTCACTCTTAAATAAAGCCCAAGAGTGTAGAATGTTAGGAGATCCTGAAAGACACGATAATAAAAGGCACAACAGAATATAATTATCCTGAAGGGGGGAAAAAAAACCTCCAGGGAACAAAAACAGCTAGTGTCGCTTATAGGCTCTGTAGTTAAAAAGGAATCTACACCATGGTAAGGAAATCAAAGAATATAATCACATAAAGCTTGAGGCAAAAACATAAGGGCAGTGAAAAATAGAGTGGGCTGTCACGGTAGTCACTAAGTTGAAGGAAAATGAGGAATTGGAATGTAGTAGAACTAGAGTTTTGAAAGCTTATTAACCAGTGAGACAATTTGTTTTAACATAGTAAGCTTTTCTCAAGAAATATTAACAGAAATACTTTCGGTTCTTGTAAGTGTGAGAATATGTTGACAGTACTTTTAGGCTATACAATTCAACTTCCATCATTTTAAATTTCTTATTTTCAAAGGTCTCATAACAATGGAGACTAAGGAAATAAAATATAAATCTGTGTATGAGAATATTGAAATCTATATTTAATTATCATTCATTAGTAGATATAAGAAAAATATTGACTATTCATGTATTCATTCATTCAACATATATTTATTGGGCATACTATATGCCAGATGTTGAGGCTGTAGCTGTGAATGGAGTGAATACAATTCCTTCTTTCAAGGAATCTTAACATTAGTTGGTCCATTATATGAATTCACATGGATTTCACTCCATATTTAACTGAGGAGGCCTAATAAGGCTAAACTTATATCCAGATAGTGACTTAAAGAACTCTTGATATTTAAACATAAGCTGATATACATATTTTAGGTTGAGACAAATTCACCTTTCTTTATTCAAAACATATCACTTTGTTTTTCACTTGTGACTTTTAATAATGCTAATGTTAGTGTATAGTTTTTCTATGGCTTTTAATGAGGAGTGACATTCACATTTGCTTATCATTAAAAGAAATTAACTTAGAAGAGAACAATGACAAACGTTTGTGAATACTATTCTCTTCTTCGCTTTTATTTATTTATTTATTTATTTTACAGAATCCTTTTCAAAGTTGGCCTGAAACTCAGGCAGCAATGACAAACGTTTGTGAATACTATTCTCTTCTTCGCTTTTATTTATTTATTTATTTATTTATTTTACAGAATCCTTTTCAAAGTTGGCCTGAAACTCAGGCAGCCTTCTCTATAACAATCTTTCTTGACTGTGTAAAAGCCAAGTAGAAGGGACACAGGCCTTCATCTCCTTTTATAAACTAACTTAAAGACCAGGAAGCAGCAAGGCATAGTAGCTAAGTGCTGAGGTTTGGATCAAAGAAGATCTAAGTGAAGACTCTTGTCACTTCCAATAATTTTTTATTTTTATTTTTTTGGATTTCATATGTACCATTATGCCACATATTTAAATTTTGTGCTTTCTTTTTTTCTCATTTAGAATTAGATCATTTAAAGCTATGAAATTCCTTCATTGAAGCTTTAGCTGAATAGTAGAGGTTTTTGTATTCTATTTTGAATAGTTGTAGTTTTGATTTTCTTTTGGACACAGTAATTATTTAGGAAAGTATTTTTAAATTTTCAAATTATCTACTTTTCTAAAAATTTATTTATTTATTTATTTTACTTTATCAATATACAATGTAGTTGATTTTCATGTTCCTTTACCAATTCCTCCTTTCCCCCTTCCCCCTGCCCCCATCAACATCATATCTGTTCACTTGTCTTAACAAGTTCAAGGATTGTGATTGCTGTGTCTTCTTCCCTGCCCCTCCCATTTATTTGTTTGTTTATTTATATTTATTTCTTTATTTTTAGCTCCCACAAATAAGTGAGAACATGTAGTATTTCTCTTTTTGTGCCTGACTTGTTTCACTTAATATAATTTTCTCTAAGTCCATCCATGTTGCTGCAAATGGTAGTATTTCATTTTCTATAGCAGAGTAGTATTTCATTGTATAGATATACCACAATTGTCTTGTCCACTCATCTGATGATGGACATTTGGGCTGGTTCCAACTCCTGGCTATTTTAAATAGCACTGCAATAAACAAGGGAATACAGGTATCCCTATGACATGATGATTTCCATTCCTCTGTGTATATACCCAGCAGTGGAATAGCTGGGTCATATGATAGGTAGGTCTATCTATGATTGTTTGAGGAACCTCCGTACCATTTTCCATAATGGCTGCACCATTTCGTAGTCCCACCAACAGTGTATGAGAGTTCCTTTTTCTCTGCAACCTTGTCAGCATTTATCATTTTCAGTCTTTTGTATATTAGCCATCCTAACTGGAGTGAGATATTATCTCAGAGAGGTTTTGATTTGCATTTCCTGAATGCTGAGTGATGCTGAGCATTTTTTCATGTGTCTGTTGGCCATTTGTCTGTCTTCCTTTGAGAAATGCCTATTCAGCTCCTTTGCCCTTTTTTAAATTGGGTTACTTGCTTTTTACTGTTAAGTTGTTTGAGTTCCTTGTACATTCTGATACAAATCCTTTGTCAGATGTATATTTTGCAAATATTTTCTCCTTCTCTGTTGGCTGTCTTTTTGCTCTGTTAATTGTTTCTTTTGCTGTTCAGAAGATTTTTAGTTTGATATAATCCCGTTTGTTTATTTTTCGTTTGGTTGCCTGTGCTTTGGGGGTTGTATTCATGAAGTCTGTACCCATTCCTATTTCCTGGAGTGTTTCCCCTACTCTTTAAGGAGTTTTATATATGATTAATTCTTTAATCTATTTTGAGTTGATTTTGGTATATGTTGAGAAATACGGGTATAGTTTCATTCTCCTACATATGAACATCCAGTTTTCCCAGCACCATTTACTGAAGAGGCAGTCTATTCCCCAGTGTATAGTCTTGGTGCCTTTGTCAAAGATCAGATGACTGTAGGTGTGTGGGTTGATTTCTCGATTCTCTACTTTGTTCCATTGGTCCATGTGTCTATTTTTATGCCAGTACCATTCTGTTTTGGTTACTATGGCTTTGTACTATAGTTTAAAGTCAGGTAGTGTTATGCCTCCAGCTTTATTTATTTTTTGCTCAGGACAACTTTGGCTATTCGTGGTCTTTTGTTATTCCATATGAATGTTAGGATAGTTATTTCCATTTCTGAGAAAGATGTCATTGGAATTTTGATGGGGATTGCATTGAATCTGTAGATCACTTTGGGTAGTATGGACATTTTCACAATGTTAATTCTCCCAATCCAAGAGTGTTATTTAGGAAAGTATTTTTAAATTTCCAAATTTTCTACTTTCTACTTTTGTTAATATTTTTCAGTTTCATTGCTTGAAGGTCAAAGAATGTGGCCTTAAAAAAAAAATAGTGTAGCTTTACTTCTTTTTAGTAAGTCTATTATTCGGTACTTATTCAAGTTTTATTTTTTGGCCTAATATATATTTAATGGTTGTAACTCTTCTGTGGGTGATCTGAAAACCATATTCTCTGCAGTGTAAAGTGCTTTATGTACATTTATTAGATCAACCTGATTTATGATAATGTATCCTTTGTGTCTTTATTTATTTGGCTTCTATTTTATCTGACAAGGACTTTGAAAGGAGAGATAGTCATTTGATTTTTTTTTTTTTTGTGCTTGAATTCTGCCTTTTTAGACATCACCATCTCTGTTGTCAGTTCCACATCGTCCATATGTTCCTGTGCTAGCCAGCTTGCTTGGGTTATGCATTGCACTTGTGTCCTTATAGAAAACATTTTTCTAAAGAAGTGTTTATGGAAATAAAGGCTGCTCTGAATAGGAAACTTATGTTATTCCACATTCATATGTGAAGCAAAAAGTTGTTTTATTACCTGTAAATACTAATGCTCCCCCCTTTTCTCACACCTCATCCCCACCCCATAGCTTATATGGAAAGAGGCTCTGAGTCTTTACATGATACATACCTTTGTTTTCTCCACTTAGGATCCCCACTCCTTCATATGTCTGGCAAGATTCTATTTATCTTTTAATGCTCACCTCAAGGATTGCTGCTGCAGTTAAATGTAATCTTTCTTGACACCTTCCCAGCAGTCAGTGATCCCTTTCTCTGTGCAAACACTGGATCTTGTACATACAATTCTTATAGAATTTGTCATCTGCTATAATTGTGAGGTTCTTTTTTTTCCCTCCAAGTCTGTGAGTTTCTTGAAGGCAAGAACCATGTCTCAATTATCTTTATAGTCTTGGTATCTGGTATGAAATAATTACTCAATAAATAAAAATTCTCTAAAGTTGGGAATCTTTGTTCTGTTCTCCAATTAATTAAGAAAGGCTTAATTAATGACAAAGATTCATTCTCCCCTTTCATAGTGTTGAGTTGTTGCTGGGTAGTGGCTACTTGGTCAGCAGTTACAATTTCCAGGCCTTTTGCATTTATGAGGAGACAGACATATGACTAATTCTCACAGCGGAATGTTATTTCTGGGCTGGGGGAGTTAAGATTCCAGTATGCTTTTCCCATTTTTCTCTTCCTCTTCTGAGGTTACTTCAGAGGTACATGTTGAACATGACAATGTCATGATATGGGAAGAGTCTGGATGCCTGTATCATACTTAGAGGAGATCCACTCAGGAGAGCCATTCATCCAAGAATATATTCACTGGACTTGATGTAGTGGGAAATAAGCTTTTATTATGATAAGTCACTGAGATTTTGCTGTTATTTATTATAGCAGCTAGTTTTAGTTACCCTGACTACCCCAGTGCCTAGAATCCTCCCTGGCAAATAATTATTTGCCTATAATTATTATCTAGTGGCAAATATCATTAGATATTTGCTGGATAAATGGTTGAATGAATGATAAATGGCTAGGGATTACATTATCTACCCTGAAGATGATCCTTTAAAGTAAGGATCACACAAAAATAGAATATTATGTTTTATGTACTCATCAAGCCTTTCAGCAACTGTCACAATACTGCAGCATAATAGGCCATCTCAAAGACCAGTGACTTAAATAACAATCATTTATTCATGCTCATATATATATGGGTTGGTTGGGACTTGGCTGGCATAGGCTGGTTGCAGGTTGGGTCCAGGTCTGCTTCATGCATCTTACTCCCGATGATAGAAGACAAGAGGGTAAGCCCAACTGTACAAGCACATTACAAGCCTCTTTTTATATCATATTTGCTAACATTCTTTTGGCTAAGCAGGTCCTATATACAAGCTCAAAGTAAAGGAGTAGGAAAAAACTCTTCACTCTTCTCACTGATCATGCAGGTGTAAGTGTTCTTTCTTCCCTCTACTGGGAAGAAGAGCCAAATCACACGGTAAAGGGTATGGATACAGGAAGGGAGAAGAATAGGAGTCAATAATTTAATCTAATGCATTAGAACTTCACATACTTACATCAGTTATCATGTTATCAGTTATCACTTACATCATTACATCAGTTTTTATGAAATTAGAAAGATTATATTTTTGAAGTGGATCCAGTTCCTTTTTTATAATCTCATTATTTGGAAACCTAACTTTAGATGTGATATTAAGGATATATAATAATGAAAATATTTGTATAATGCTTTGCCATTTAAAAAAATGCTTTCATAAATCTTACCAAGTTTGAGCCTCACTAAAATCTTCTAAGATGCATGGGGCCATTTTTACCAGCAAAGGAACTGAGATACAGAAAGGTTAAGTGACTTACGTAAGGCCACATAGCTAGAAAATGGCCAGTTTGGGATTGGACTTCAGATTTCCAAGTTGCAAAGACTGTGCTCTTCTTGTTAGAACATGAGATAACACTGCAGTTATTTTAATAAACAACTTTTGTTTTTATTTTCATTTTTGTATTTTAGCTTTTTATTTTTACCTAATTACTATATTTAGCAACTACTATACACTATAAATTATAAAATTAATTTTTTATTTCTCAAATGAAGCATAATGACATGATTATAAATATAATTTGAAAATATAAAATGTAGTACAGATTTACACATGGTTGCAAATACACTATAAATTATAAAATTAATTTTTTATTTCTCAAATGAAGCATAATGACATGATTATGAATATAATTTGAAAATATAAAATGTAGTACAGATTTACACATGGTTGCAGTGTGGTTGTTAATAGGCCACATTGAAAAGTTGCTGGCAATACACAAAAAAGTAGCATTAATTGCGCTGGTGAATTTACTGTGTTCTGGGATCTGGCCTTAAACTTTCAGGCTCATAAACCTATATGTTTTAGAATCTCTTAGGGATGGACTCACATGGTCAAACCCAGAAGACTGATGGATGAAGGTAGAATGCCAATGTGTTATTTTATAATGAGAAGTGTAATTTTCATATGGCTCAGAATACTTACATAAGCATGATCAGTGTCTTCTTTTTCTGTAAGTAGTCAAGTTGTATGAGACAGAAACTCACAGTAAGAACTCACTGGATCAGTTTCCCGAAATAAATCATTCATGTTGGGACTGAAATTTCCTTACTGTAAAATGTATCACCCTAAAGGCAGACATACATGAGAAGTCAAATCATAACCAGAAGGTGGCTGTTGAGCACAGAATTAAAACAAAGGGAAACAAATTGAATGTTTAGTTTTATGAGTTTGAGTTAACATGAATTGTCTATCCTGGCCAGTGAGATCTTTTATAACTTAAAATTAATTGACAACAACTTCATTCATCCTTCCAAACATCCATCGATCCACCCTTCCACCATCCACTTATCCATCCATATAAAAGATAGCCTTGCTATTGGGCCAGGAAAACATACTACAAATCCATAGCCTAAGGCTTTGTTTCCAAATTCTCAGAGCAGGAGACCATTTGTAGCAACTTTAGAGCTGATGATTTTTTTTTTTAACTTTTTTAATTTTTA
>NW_007729375.1:333627-335317 GCF_000696425.1 Galeopterus variegatus | reverse complement strand
TTGCTTATAGATAAAACTTTAAAGCATTTCATATTGCTTTTAAAAACTTCATGCATTAACAGTAAATTAATGCCTCAAGATGATTAGGTATTGTATCTCAAAAAGCTTTCTTATACTTTATTTTACTTAGTACAAGAATTGTTCAATTGTATGTTTCAGTCATTATGTTTGAGATTAGCTTACACACACACACACTCATATTGTGAATTAGAATCCTGAAAGTAAGTCACAACCATTCACAAATGTCTACGTTTAAATGTTCAGTGATGAACCATTCATTCTTTCATGAACCACTATACCCTCAAGAATCATTTGGTATAATTGGTAAAACAAACTTGCAACGAATAATTCTAAATGTTTGGGATGATGATTATGACAAGACTCTGCAGAAGAAGAGAGGAGGGGAACAGGCTGCAGGGCAGTGCGCCAGCATAGTGCTGCAGGCACCTCGGATTTCAGGAAATGACAAAAAAATGGTTTTNTTGTGTGTTGATTTTGTATCCTGCCACTATAATGAATTCATTTATTAGTTCTAGTAATTTTTGGTGGAGTCTTTAAGGTTTTTGATATATAATATCATGTCATCTGTGAATAGAGATATTTGGCTTCTTTCCTTCCAATTTGGATGCACTTTATTGCTTTATCTTGTCTTATTGCACAGGCTAGAACTTTCAGTACTGTGTTGAATAAGAGTAGGGAAAGTGGGCTTCCTTGTTTTATTCCAGATCTTAGAGGAAAAGCCTCTAATATTTTTCCATTTGGTATGATATTAGCTTTTGGTTTGTCATATACAGCCTTATTGTGTTGAGATGCATTCCTTCCATACCTAATTTGTTGAGTGTTTTTATCACAAAGAGATGTTGGTTTTTATCAAATGCTTTTTGTACATCTATTGAAATGATCATGCAATTTTTTCCCTTCATTTTGTTGATGTGATCTATCACATTTATTGATTTGCCTATGTTGAACCATCCTTGAATCCCTGGGATGATTCCCACTTGATCACGGTTTGTGATCTTTTTAATGTGCTGTTGTATTCTTTTGCTAGTATTTTGTTGAGGATCTTTGCACCTATCTTCATTAGGGATATTGGTCTGTAGGTTTCTTTTTTTGTTGTGTCTCTTTCTGGTTTTGTTATGAGGGTAATGCTGGCCTTGTAGAATGAATTTGGAAGTACTCTCTCCTCTAATTTTTTGGAAGAGTTTGAGAATTGGTAGTTCTTCTTCAATATTTGGTAGAATTTGGCAGCAAAGACAACTGGTCCTAGGGTTTTGTTGTTGTTGTTGGGAGACCTTTTCTTACTGTTTTAATCTCATTAGTCATTACTGGTCTGCTTAGATTTCCTAGTTCTTCATGATTCAACTTTGGTAACTTGTATGTGTCCAGGAATTTATTCATTTCTTCTAGGTTTCCAGTTTATTTGCATATAGTTGTTTGTAGTAGTCTCTTATGATCTTTTGTATACTTGTGGTATGAGTTCTAATGTCCTCTTTTTTATTTCTAATTTTATATATTTGAGTATTCTTTTTTTCTTCATTAATCTAGCTATTTATCAGTTTTATTTTCAAAAAAACACAACTGTGTTTCATCACTCTTTTGCATTTTTTTACACCTCTAATTTATTTTTGCTCTGATATTTGTTATTTCTCTCCTTCTACCAACTTTGAGATTGGTTTATTCTTGTTTTTCT
>NW_007729375.1:330389-333161 GCF_000696425.1 Galeopterus variegatus | reverse complement strand
CTTGTATGTGTCCAGGAATTTATTCATTTCTTCTAGGTTTCCAGTTTATTTGCATATAGTTCTTTGTAGTAGTCTCTTATGATCTTTTGTATACTTGTGGTATGAGTTCTAATGTCCTCTGTTTTATTT
The DNA here is from genome assembly GCF_000696425.1 of Galeopterus variegatus. NCBI lineage: Eukaryota > Metazoa > Chordata > Mammalia > Dermoptera > Cynocephalidae > Galeopterus > Galeopterus variegatus. The sequence goes on along the minus strand of NW_007729375.1, from coordinate 333,032 downwards.
CTAATTTTATATATTTGAGTATTCTTTTTTTCTTCATTAGTCTAGCTATTTATCAGTTTTATTTTCAAAAAAACACAACTGTGTTTCATCACTCTTTTGCATTTTTTTACACCTCTAATTTATTTTTGCTCTGATATTTGTTATTTCTCTCCTTCTACCAACTTTGAGATTGGTTTATTCTTGTTTTTCTAGATCTTTGAGGTATAATGATAGGTTGTTTATTTGAAGTCTTTCTTCCTTTTTGATATAGGCATTTATTGTTATAAAATTCCTTTTCAGAACTGCTTTTGCTGTATCCCATATGTTCTGCATGTTGTTTTTTCATTTTCATTTGTTTACAGGAATTTTTAAATTTCCTTTTGATTTCTTCTTTGATCCATTCATTGTTTAAGACAATGCTGTGCTGTTTAATTTCCATGCATTTATATAGTTTCCAGTGTTACTTTTGTTGTTGATATCTAGTTTTATCCAATTGTGGTCAGGCAAGGCAGTTGACATGATATCAGTTTTTAAAATTTTTTTGAGAATATGGTCTATTCTAGAGAATGTTTTGTGTGCTGCTAAGAAGAATGTGTATTCTGCAACTGCTGGATGAAATATTCTATAAACGTCCATTAGGTCCAATCAGCCTAGAGTAGAGATGAATTCTGATGTTTCCTGGTTAATTTTCTGTCTAGATGATCTGTCATTTGCTAAAAGTGGGGTATTAAAGTCCCTGACTATTATTGTTTCAGAGTCTATCTCTCCCATTATGTCTAATAGTAATTGCTTTAATAACTGAGTGCTTCAGAGTTGAGTGTGTATATATTTAGAATTGTTATATCCTGGTTTTGAATTGATCTCTTTATCATTACATAATGACCTTCTTTATTTATTTATTTTTTTACTCTCCTTGGCTTAAAGTCTATTTTATCTGCTATAACTATAGCTACTCCTGCTCTCTTTTGGTTTCCATTTGCATAAAATGTCTTTTTCCATTCCTTCACTTTCAGTTGGTGTGTGTTTTTATAGGTGAAGTGAGTTTCTTGTAGGGAGCATATATTGTTGGTTCTTGTATTATAATCCTTTCAGGCACTCTGTGTCTTTTAATTGAGTCACTTAATTTGTTTACATTTAGGGTTATAATTGATACATATGGGCTTATACCTGACATTTTGTTACTTTTTTCTGGTTGTTTTGTATATCCATTTTTCCCTTTTTCTGGTCTTACTGTCCTTGGTTATGGTTGAGTGGTTTTCTCTAGCAGTATTTTGATTTCTCACTATTTATTTTTAGTATGTCTCATAAGTTTTTGTGTTATGGTTACCATGAGTCTTACAGAACACAAGTCATAGTTATAATAAATTATTTTAGACTAATTACAACTTAACTTTGATGTCCAAGAGAAAAGAAAGAAACAAAGCCAACTCTCTGCTTTGGTGTCATTCCTCCTCCCCCACATCACCACTTTTTGATATTTTGATGCTCCAAGATATATCCTTTAATATTTTCTATCTCTTACATGGTTGTCATATATGTTATTGTCAAATGCTTCTTGAGAGGCAGGCCTTGCATTCATCACTCAACAGTAACTCACTGACCTCTGGGTGGCTCTTTTCTTCAGTCGGCTGCAGACCCTCTCTCTTATAAGGGTCCAGAGGAAAAACACCAGTAGTCTTTCCAGCCTGTGGGCTGGTATGATGCTCTTCAAAGCCTTCCTTTCTCCTGCACACTTCAAGCCGGTACAGGATGCCATTGTGGCTTTGGCTGGCTCCTAGAAGCCTATCCATGTGCTGTAGCAACTCCCTACCCCATACCTGGCTGACTCAGAAGTGACTGAGGCTCAGGACAACTGGAGCAGTCCCTATTCCCTCTCAACGTGGCCTCTAGCACCTTCACAGACTCCATAGGTCTCTCTTCCTCTTCCTCCAACCTTCAGCAGTCTGTCTATTCTGCCACCTTAATGACATCATTCCTCAATATCCTCTTTAGATGGTGTCTTTAGAACAGCAGGGAAATGCAATAGGCTATTCAAATATTCTTCTTAAAAATTGCTCTTTTTCTAATTCTAATGCCTTTAAGGATAGATTTTTTTTTTCCAATTAAAGTTTGGTGGCTCAGTGGACATCTTACATGTTAAAATTCATCCTAATTGTACTAATCTTTTAATTTTTAAATTTCATATACAAAACAAAGTGATGATTGTCAAAGTACGCTCTAGAGGGATAATCAAGACCGAGCTTAACAATTCAGTTTTTTTTTTATGAAAATCAATTTTTATAATTTAACCAAGAAAATCATTCTTATAGAAGAAAGAAACATTCCTCCAATTTCTTTAGAGATTTGTGGCCAATATTATTTAACAAATGCATGAGGACCTAGAGAGATCATTATTCTGTAGATATAAATCGACCTGATGACTCATGATATTAGTGTGTGGGCACATCATGACAGTATATCCATTCTGCAGCTGTTAATAAAACTGCCTTTACCAGGTAAAGGGAAGAAAAGGAATAATCAAAAAAATGACTTTTGCTTGAAGATCTCACATTTAACTCATATTTTTCATCCATTTTTTGTATGCCCTTTTTACCTTATTCCCCTTGCTTATAGATAAAACTTTAAAGCATTTCATATTGCTTTTAAAAACTTCATGCATTAACA
>NW_007729375.1:324224-329558 GCF_000696425.1 Galeopterus variegatus | reverse complement strand
AGTGCGCCAGCATAGTGCTGCAGGCACCTCGGATTTCAGGAAATGACAAAAAAATGGTTTTGTCTGTCATTATTAGTCATAGTCATAGGTAAGAAAATAGTCTTCTTCTTACTAATTTAGTCAGTATTCTGAAGAAAAGAAATGCACAGTTTTTATACATAAGAACTCAGGATAGCCCCTCAGGTAATGTTTGTAGCCACCTCTGCTCCCTAGTCAGGTGTCTTTAGCTTTCAAGTTCCATTTTAGAATGAGGGGATTTCTAAAATACATTCAATTTAGCAACTGCAGCTCAGAATGCTTTCTTGCATAATTGCCTAACAGCCCTTCATCTACCTCCTGAGCACAATTCATTTGCACCTTCTCTTTAATACTACGCCTGATAGTAGGTGAGAATGTATCACCTATGGAATATTCAGTGCCCTATAATGAACATTTAGAGGTAAAATACCTCCTGAGCACAATTCATTTGCACCTTCTCTTTAATACTACGCCTGATAATAGGTGAGAATGTATCACCTATGGAATATTCAGTGCCCTATAATGAACATTTAGAGGTAAAAGGTATTTCTTCAGTCCTGCTTCCCAAGAAATAAAATGTGAGGCAAAATCACACATGTTAAAAACTTATTGAGGGAAGATGTTCAATGCTGAGGAAGCAATAGCAAGAGGCAGAAAGAAACAAGGCAGGCCAGCAAGAAAAAGACCAAGGTAGGGGCTGCCTGAGTCAGAGAACTGGCTCCACCTTCCTAACCAAATGCAGCGGCTGTTCAGCCAAGTGGGATCTGCCTGCAGGGCCCTGTGCTTTCACTGCATTCACAAATCCAAACCGTTCACCTATTGAGCAAGGGCAAGCAATTTGTTAGTTGGGTTTTTCTTGCCCCTAGTCTTTCACTGGGCAAAGCATGTCTAGTGCGGATTAATCACCCCACATTTCTGTTAAGTTATCTTGAGACCAGGGCAGCTGTAGGTCCAGTTCAGTCAGCTCCTGCCCCTTTGGGCATGAGGAAGGCCATGCTGAAGTCCATCCTAGGCATGGAGGTGGCAGAAGGGGAGGACGTGTTAGGACAAGGACCCTGTGCAGTGTCTGTAGCCTCAAGGCTGCTGGAACATTAAGAACTGGGGATGCTCTGGCCTGAAAGAAAGCCCAAGGGCTGAGAGGGCTGGGGTCAGGACGTCAGGGGGTTATATAAACTGTGTGCGATAAGTCTGCCCCATTTAATTATGGCTGCACTATTCAGTTAACATCAAAGCAGCAGTTTGGGGTTGTGGCAAATAAAAATCAGCTGATAGTTTCCCATATCTACCACATCTCTTAATATTGAAAATATACCAATCCTGAAAAAACTTTAACTTCTGGTGAGTAGTTTTCCAAGAGAGAAGCAGGCTATTTTATTGAAATCTCTTCTGACATAATTTGCAAAACAAAATTCTAATTGTATAAAAAGTAAAAATGCTATTATTAAAACTCTTCATATAATACAGTGCCCAAGCTTGCCCCTGCTTTTATTCTGACTTAACGACTGTCTCTGTAGTTATTTATTTTCACTTGCTGTCACCCATTTTTTAGTTGACACCTGCATGTCTGACATTCACATTTTGGTGTATAAGGAAAAATGATACACAGTACAACAATACGATAACACTAAAAAGAACATCTAAGGACTCAGAAATGTCAGTGGCTATAAACAGGAAGAAAAAGTCTACTCAAGTGACACACATGCCTGTCAGAAGCACACTCCACCACCTCTGATCAGTCTTCAGTTCATTTTCGGTAAACCTTCTCTCCGTTAGTCTTTATTCTGTCGTGACTTTCAATTCACCTACAAGCTTTGGTGAGTTGTTTCAATGTGGCAGACATAACAGAAGGTTTTTTGTTGCTTTTCACAACCAACATTTTTATGGAAGAAATATTTGATTTTTTCATCTTGAAAGCATTTATCACCTAACACAGCAGATCTCTACGGATTAAATACATGACTCCCAAACATTTGTTTTTTTCTTCTGCAGGTAAGCATGTGAAATATAGAAAGACAGATAAAATACCTGCTCAGTAAGATCACATAGCTGATTAAATTCTTTGTGTGCGTGCGTGCATGTGTATGCATGCGTGCACGTGTGTGTGTTAATTCTGAAGGGCTGTGATCATCCCACAGAGGGTATCAGTTATCTGTGCCTTTTCTGTAGGATTAATATACTCTCAGTATTAAGTGATCTGGTAGACACTGCTGATTGACTTTTCCAATAGCTATTCACAGTCTTCTCTGTCACATCCTAGGAATGTGTCACAGAGGTTAGGAAAGGTCAACACTAGCCATACTGGTTTGCCCCCTGCCCCAAATTATCATGGGCTGACAATCCCTGAGAGGTTTCTGAGGAATTTTCTTTTACCTTGATTAAAAGGGACAGATGTGGCTGGTTGCAGTCATCCCTGTTCCTCTTTTCTGCTCCTGAATGCTGCAGTGACGTTTGGAACTGCTGAGGCCCTAGAGTGACTATGAGGTGGCAAACGTGAGGTAAAAGTCAACACTCCAGAGACAGTAGTGGGCAAGAACGTGAACAGGGAGGAAATGGGTTCTTGGCACCCCTGAACCACGGAAGCACAGTTAGTGAGTGCCACCGTCCAGAAATCTTGTCTGGTGGGAACAAAACAGTAACTATTTACTGCATTTGTTCTAGGAATAGAATCATAGTATATACATATAGGTGTGTATATGTGTATTTGCATACACACACACACACACGTTTCAAAGTGACACATTTTATTCCAATAAATGATGTGCATACGGTATATATGGAAGAATTCAGAATAAAAGAGGAGATTCCATTGTGCCAGCAGGTAGCCTTAATGAAACGTCATATGAAATTGTCTCTGTTCATCAATCAGAATTAATGTTAGTATCGTAGTAAGAATAAAGGATTGGGAAAGACTGACTCATGAAACACTAGCTGAAAGGCAGGTTTGTGCTGTACCTGCTTCTTCTACCTCTTTTACAGATGAGGAATCTGAGGTGTAGATTTTTCGCTTGACATAGATCACAGCTGCTTAATGGTTTAGTCACTGCTGGACATTTATTTTAACTCATCTTGTCCAGTTTTACTAACATTTTGCTACCCAAACAGCTATCCGTAAGAATCTTAATGGTTTAGTCACTGCTGGACATTTAACTCATCTTGTCCAGTTTTACTAACATTTTGCTACCCAAACAGCTATCCGTAAGAATCTCAAATGGCTATTCCATGAACAAAAATGTGTAAACGTGTGTAAAATAAACAAATAGATACTACCATTTATTGAGGGCTTATTGATTAAATCATTTAATTTAGAATGCAGCTGGAAAGCGGGAAGTTGCAAATGCTTCAGCATCTTTTAAGGGAAAGAATGTTTAAGGAGATTATTTAATTTAACCCTCACAGTGACTTAAGGTTACTTAGTGATGGTTGAGGAGGAGGAAATTGAAGTCCAAGTACATATAACGAGTAAGTCGAGGAGCTAGGATTTTGTATCCAAGTTTGATGACGCCAAAGCTCAAGCTTTTTCCACAACACAAAAATACTTCGGAAAAAGCAGCAGCCTCAGTCCCTGATCAAACAACAGACTGTTCTGAAGTTACGCTTCTTCCTACTTTCAGACGCAGCATATTCACTTACCTTTTTACTCTGGTTGCTTATATTACTTCCCAACTCATTAATACAGATCTGTTTTTTCTACTGCCTAATCTAGATAAGTATTTGTTTTTGTTTTTGTTTTTCACTGTATTTTGAGTGCAGGTGTGTGATTAGTTTTATTATTTAGTTGATCAGTACCACAAACATTGTAGACTTATAAGAGACCAGCCATAGATAGACTTGTAGAATTGGTCTTGATGCTTTTCCAAAGTTTGACCTTTTCTTAATGCTTTACATTCTGCTGATAACATTATCATTTGTCCCCACCCTAAGTATTCAGTGAACTGTTGATAATCTCAATATTTCCAGTTATTTTAGGGATATCTCCAGACCAGCCCTAACAAGCAAAGTTCTAGCTCAATGATTCAGATATGTAGATTTCTTAGAGGATCAAAACTTTCAATATTAATGACATACCATAAACATCCTCTATTTTATTAAACAAGAATATCAAATAAAATAAAACTTATCTATGATTACCATTATTTCATGAGAATGAACATTTAACAACATAGATATAAGAAGAAAATATATCAAATTAATGATCTGTCCTTAAAAAATAAATTGAGCATCATGAAAAACTTATATTGATCCAAACATTTTCATTTCACCCCAGACAAGTGAAAATTTCCATATTAAGTGATATTTATTGCAGTGAGGGAATCTATTAATTTTTTCTCTTGTGTAGATACATGCTATTACCTCCACATAAAACGTCTTTGCTCACCCATTCATCCATGTCACTCTTACTCATTGTTCTATCAACTTTAGGGAACCATCCTTGCACCTCTGAGGAGGTAGACTCAACTTCTCACAGCTCTTCATCACATTATCTATGGAAGTTGCAATTTCACATTTACTTATGTGCTCATTTGATTAATGTCTCTCTTTCCCACCAGGATGTTAGCTCCATCAGGGCAGAGACTACTAATTTTTGTTCAATATTACAGTCCTAGTCCCTAGCAAATTGACACAATAGGCCCTCAAAGAATATTTGTTGAATAAATAAATGGATGAATGAATCAGGGAGCTGACAATCATCTCGAAAATAAGTTAATATCTGAGATGAAATTAATTATATATATGCATATGTTTAAATAAACTTTAAAATTATAGAACAGTTTTAGATTTAAAAAAATTATAAATATAGAACAAAGACTTCCCCTACACCACACAGCCAATTTCCCTTATCATTAGCATCTTACATTTCTGTTATGTAATGGTACCTTTGTTACGATTAATGAATCAATACTAACACATTATTAAAATGTATTATATAAAGTTCATACTTTACTCAGATTTCCTTAGGTTTTACCAGATAGTGTTTTTCTACTTCAGGATTTCATCCAAGATGATACACATTTAGTCATATCTCCTTAGGGTTCTCTTGACGGTAACAATTTCTGAAACTTTCCTTGTTTTTGAAGACGTCAGTCTTCAGAATTGTTGGTCATGTGTTTCGTAGAATGGTCATCAGCTGGAATTTGGCAGATGTTTTTCTCATAATGAGATTGGGATTATGAATTTTGGGAAGAAGACCACAGAAGTAAAGTGCCATTTTTTATCAAATTATATCAAGGGTACATATTATCCACATGATTATCACTGCTGATGTTAAACTAGCTAAAGCAGTGTTCGCTAGGTTCCTCTTCACTAAAAAGTTATGCA
>NW_007729375.1:310094-323629 GCF_000696425.1 Galeopterus variegatus | reverse complement strand
TAGCCTAAACAGTTCAATGTGGGACTTGCACCACTGTGTTTTGTAATTAGTACAATTGGGAAAAGAACCAAGTTTTCTGACTCATAACTGTGTTTAAATATAAAATACATACTTGAACATTAAATTTTATTCACTCTTGCAATTATGATATATAGTTATTGAGAAAACATGATTCTTGTTTAATCACCATAATAAAATGTAATGTCACTGAGAGTTTTCAATATATAATTATATATGGGTCCTATGCAATAAAATGGAATGTCACTGAGTGTTTTCAATATATAATTATATATGGGTCCTACAATTATATATGGGTCCTATGCAATAAAATGGAATGTCACTGAGTGTTTTCAATATATAATTATATGTGGGTCCTACAAGCCCAGGAGACACCGCGAGTCCTACAAAATCAGTGAATACAATTGTCCAGATTATAATGAATCTTTATGATATTTGAGTTCATGGTAATACCAGTAACAAAAACTTAAATAAATGATTAGTAATCTACTTATTTTAAAGATCTTCTACATGCAGAGATAATGACCAGGACAGGCAAAGTCTGAAAGACATGCCAGAGAGGAGTAAGAAGGAGCCAGTGATATTTCTACTGGAAAAGAAAAAAAAAAAAAAAGACTGCAGCATAGGATACTTGCCTCTATATATTTGAGGAACTGCCAAGTGAAAAAGGAAGTTAAATTATTGTGTGTATTTCCCCAAGGCAGAACTAGTACAAATGGATGAAAGTCACAAGAGAGAAATTTTTGCTCAGTGTAAGGAAGTATTTCCTAATATTGAGTTGTCAAGAATTCAATTGCTGCATTGTGAAGCAGTGGCTTTCTTGTCATTGAAAGATTTCCAGCAGAGGGAGAGCTGTTTGAAAGAATCTTTGCAGGATATATTTCTTAACTGGGTGGGAGATGGGGCTAGATAAACTCCTGGATGCCTTCCAATGAGAAGGTTATAGGAAACTGCAAGTCGAAATGCTCTTATGATAATCAAAGTTGCTGTACATTACACTTGTGTTCAAAACTATTTGATTTGCAACCAGATATATGCACTACAGTCTATTTATTCCTGATCCCTCTGCTACACTGTATTTTTCTATTCCTGCCTCTTAGAAAGTCACTCACTGAGTTACATTTTTCTTAAAAGTTCATTTCACATACACACTTGTTAATGAGACACTTGATTATGAGAAACAGAGATTTATGAAGGGCAAAAAGAACTACACCCAGATAACACAGGACATGTTACCATGGACAGCACTTTCCACTTCCTCCTAGCTGCAGCTTCTTTCCCCTATTCTAAAACAGGACCTCAGAAGTCGTAAGAGTTTAACTATAGTATCTGTGACTCTCCTACTGCAGTGCTTACTGTAGCTCAATAAATGACTCATCAGTTCACTTTCCGTCTGTTCAGTGTGCACTGTGCTAAGCACTAAAAAGACAAGGACCTGAGATGTAGCTGCTGCCCAGTTTGATCACAGTCAGGTCACACAGGACCCACACTCCTTGCTCAGGGCTACTGCAGCTGCTCTCACCGCCAGTCAGCGCTTGCAACACCACAGCTCCACAGCAGCGTCCCCTCCTGGCGATGTGTCGGGCACTGGCAGTGCTCCCTGCACCCCGTGTGTGTCTCTCACTCACTCATTCTCTGTGGCGTCTGAAAGCTCCTGGTCATGCTCACCCAGGCTCTGAGAACAAGGGACACTATTTTCCAACTTCAGAAACAGTCCTTCTTTAGTCTGCTTGAAATCCGGCAATTACAACAATTTTTCTTGAGAAAATTGTTATTTTTAAAGGATCTAGGAACTGTGGCGATATTATCATAGGCTGCTTTGCACTTGGACTAATTAATAATGAAATCGTCGGGTTGTTTTCTAACACATTGAAGTAAATTTAATGGTTATTCTGAAAAAGCTAAACATGACAAGAGTTAAAGATATGATTTTCAGATTAAATCATGAACTTTATACATTAAGTGAAAAAATGCAAATTGATTCATCTGAAGATAAAGAGATGTTGTATTAGTCTTCTGCTGTTGCCATAACAAACCACTACCAACTTAGTGGCTTTAAAAAAATACACATTTATTATACTATGGTTCAGGAGATCCATTATTTAGAAGTTCTAAACAGGACATACACAAATAAAATCAAGGGGCTGGCAGGCCTGTATTTCTGAAGACTCCGGAGTAGAAATGTCCCCTCTACTTCTTCTGGCCTACTGCTTTCTTTGGGTTATGTCCCCTCCCCATCCTCAGAGCCAGTGACACTGGGCCTCGTCCTTCCCTCCTGCTCTCTCCTGTTTTCTCACGCTGCCTCCTTCCTCTACTTTTAAAGACACTAGTAATTACATCAGACCCACTCGGATAATACAGGCTAATTTCCCTATTTTAAGGTCAGCTGATTAGCAATATTAATTACATCTATAACCTTAGTTTTCCTGTTCCATGTGACATCGTATATTTACAGGTCCTGGGAATCAGGACATACACATCTTTGGGGGACCATTATTCTGATAAAACAAAAACTGAGTTTGTGTTGGTTTTGAATTAATGACAAAATAACATTTCCAAATTTCTTTCCAGTTACTCTTTGTAACTTACAAATTGGTAAATTTTAGAAATCTTTTTAAATGTATGCACAGCTATCTTTTTGTATGGGTCAGCTAACATTTAAAAGATGTACATGGAATGCCCATTGGAAGGTGAGAATCTCAGCAGGACTGTGTGGCCCTAAGAATGTCAGGGAGGGAAGCCAACAGGTTACAGGACAGGGAAAAATCAAAGTGTGTTCTCCTCTCTAGCCCTGACACAGCCAGTGCTGAATGAAGAGTTCTGTGGGAAGCCTCTGCCTGTCTGTGAGGGAGGAATATGCCACTGACCCTACAGACAAAGGCAAGCGAGCACGGATCTCACGTTCCTCTTTTGATTGCATTATCCATTATTCCAATTTAGATTTTCTCACAGACAGGCCTTGACCATTCTGTGCTTCAAGCCCTGGGATCGCACAAGACAAAGGCAAGCGAGCACGGATCTCACGTTCCTCTTTTGATTGCATTATCCATTATTCCACTTTAGATTTTCTCACAGACAGGCCTTGACCATTCTGTGCTTCAAGCCCTGGGATCGCACATTTTTTTTTTCTTCTCTTCAGTCTACTCTTTGATCCCATACGGTAAATATTTTTAAGTCCATGTGACTCAATATTTGCATTTTTCCCTCTTAGTGAATTTGACTTTTTATTATTATTAAGTAGCTATCAATATTATTAGTGATACATTGTCGGTAACGTCCTCATTGCTCTGTGTTCACAAAGCTCCAAACCTTTCTTTTAAATATTATTTGCACCGTATTTTTCTAAACCTTTACTTTCATCCTTCTGATACCTTGATTTTAGACTCTCTCTTAAGAACTACGTGCATGTTTTGTTGATGTTGATGTTGTCCCGTCTGACAAACTTTGTATATGCACTAGGTGGTGGGATCCATTCAACTTTACTGTAATTACTTAACATATTTGGATGTAAGTCACATCTTACTATGGTTTTCTACTTGTCCTACCTGTTCTATTTCACCTTTTTTTTTTTTTAGTTTTTTTTGTTATTATCTCTCCACTTGTTCCTTTGTTAATTTGGAAATTACACACTCTATTTAGTTTGTACTTCCTCTNAGACAAAGGCAAGCGAGCACGGATCTCACGTTCCTCTTTTGATTGCATTATCCATTATTCCACTTTAGATTTTCTCACAGACAGGCCTTGACCATTCTGTGCTTCAAGCCCTGGGATCGCACTTTTTTTTTTCTTCTCTTCAGTCTACTCTTTGATCCCATACGGTAAATATTTTTAAGTCCATGTGACTCAATATTTGCATTTTTCCCTCTTAGTGAATTTGACTTTTTATTATTATTAAGTAGCTATCAATATTATTAGTGATACATTGTCGGTAACGTCCTCATTGCTCTGTGTTCACAAAGCTCCAAACCTTTCTTTTAAATATTATTTGCACTGTATTTTTCTAAACCTTTACTTTCATCCTTCTGATACCTTGATTTTAGACTCTCTCTTAAGAACTACGTGCATGTTTTGTTGATGTTGATGTTGTCCCGTCTGACAAACTTTGTATATGCACTAGGTGGTGGGATCCATTCAACTTTACTGTAATTACTTAACACATTTGGATGTAATTCACATCTTACTATGGTTTTCTACTTGTCCTACCTGTTCTATTTCACCTTTTTTCTTTTTCTTTTCTTTTTTTTTTTTTAGTTTTTGTTATTATTTCTCCACTTGTTCCTTTGTTAATTTGGAAATTACACACTCTATTTAGTTTGTACTTCCTCTAGTAAATAAACCATCCATTTTGACATATCAAAGTTTAATATTAATCACATTTACCTTCTTTAGATATTTATGATTTGCCTTTGTGATGTATAATTCTGTTTATTTATCTAAATACCATAGGAAATTGCTACCGTTTTATGCAGACAGTGGTCATCTAGACCTCCCACCTGCTCATCACTTTCCCTGCTAGTCACTTCTTCCCACATCTCCAGGCCTGTATCTGTCATCATTTTTCTTTCCCAATAAAGCACCCTCAAATATTTCCTTTANCTGCTAGTCACTTCTTCCCACATCTCCAGGCCTGTATCTGTCATCATTTTTCTTTCCCAATTAAGCACCCTCAAATATTTCCTTTAGTAAGTGTCTTTTTTTGTTCAATTTTCTGTGTTTTTCTATTTGTCTGAAAATGACTTAATTTCACCTGAATTCTTAAAAGAGATTTCAAAGATACAGCAAATTTGAACAGTAGTCATTTTATTTTAGTACACTGAAATACTATTTAATTGCTTTTTTTGCTTACTTTTTTATATTAAAAATAGCTATTTCTTCTAGTGTTAGCCAAGAAGGAATAAACCCATTGAAGCCCATCTCTCACAACTAAACATGCTGGATATTTAGTTGTGATCACAACTGATCACAACTAAATATGACAGATAAAATATAAAAGGCAACTCCCTGAGAACATTATAAGACAATAATAGCAAAGACTCTAGGGAAATAAGGCAAAATTGAATAATGACTAATACGGTGACTGTCAATTTCCTGTTTTAATTATTCCTTCCTTCCTTCCTTCCTTCCTTCCTTCCTTCCTTCCTTCCTTCCTTCCTTCCTTCCTTCCTTCCTTCCTATGTTCCTTTCTTCTCTTTCCTTCTCTTTTTTCTTTCTCTTCCTTTATCTCCCACCATGGACTTGAAACCAAGACAAACTAGGTCACATACAAGAACACAGAGAAAAGCCCATATTTCTGATTGGAGTCCTGGGAAGTGGACACCAGTAAGCAGAGGCTATGGAGAAAATCCTCACGACTTTTTCCCTGCTTTGGCTCCTGATCCCACTCCAAAGCCAGCGCAGGCACACAGCTGCTGCTGTGGAAGAGGGGCAGCAGGGGCAGCTACAAACCTCAGAGAAAACCCATTCCTCTGCATAAAGGAACTAGAGAAATAGATCATTGCTGCATGAGGGATCCCCATTACTTTTTCTCTCTTTTTTCATGCTGCTTTGCCCTGAAAGATTGCCCATTCATGAGGAAATGCTCACAGTACAAGAGGCTAAACTCTCAGAGCAGCCATGGCTTTCTAGACAGCAGACGAAGGACAGCGATGCTGGGACCCAGAGAGTGTGGGGGTCCCACAGATGAGGGAGAGCAAAGGGGGACACCCTAATTCCATGTGTGAACTGAGGGAAGTTCCCGGCTCACCCTAAACAGGGTGTGTGTAGAACACACCCAAAAGGCAGAGCAAAGGCTTTGAAAACTGAACTGATATTGGAGACACCATGTGGAAAATGAGACTGAATTCAAGATTAGAATGTCTGAACTTAACCACGTTTGTGTTTGTCATATTAGCTCTTGCAGAAGCCAAAAAGTACTCCTCCAAAAGACATCCATATCAAATACCTGGAACGTGCTAATGTTTCTTTATTTGAAAAGAAGGTCCTTGAAGATGTACTTATGGATCTTGAGGCAAGATGATACTGCATTATCTGAGTGGGCTCTAAGACCAATTACAAGTGTCTTCATAATAGACACAGAGGAGGAGCTATGTGACCACAGAGGCAGAGTTGGAGTGATGTGGCCATGAGCCAAAGAATATTGACAGCCACCGGAAGCTGGAAGAGGCAAGAAAAGATTCTCCACTAGAGTGTCCAGAGGGAATGTGCCCTGCTGCCACCTTGATATCAGACATCTGGGTTACAGATTGTGAGAAAATGAATTTCTGTTGTTTTAAGCCATCAAGTTTGCAGTAATTTGGTACAACAGCTTTAGGAAATTACTACACTTCCTTACTGCTGTGTAAAATAATACTCCAAAATTTAGTGACTTAACAAAACATTTATTATACTGTACTTTCTGTGGGTCAGGAATCTAGATGGGGCTTAGCTGGGTCTTGTTTCTCTAAATTTCTCACAAGGCTGTAATCAAAGTTCAACTTAAGCTGAAGACTCCTTTGAAGTCTGGACCAGGGAAGCATCTGCTTCCAAACCCACTATGTAGCCCACACACATGGGAAGGAAACCATATACGGGTGCAAATACCAGAAAGTGAACATCACTGGGAACCATCTTATCAACCCACCTATCAAAGTCTGCCTTTGTGCCCCCAATGATTTACATTCCTTCTACATGCAAAATACACTTACCCTCTTTTGAGTTCCCAAAAGTCTTACCCCATTACAACATTAGCATATTTAAAAGTCTTCAATTATTTAATATGAGATGATCATGAAAATAAAAATTAATGACTTTCTATTGATACTTGATCACATACCTGATGAAATAATGAATTGTAGAAAAAAAAATTTTAATGGTTGACTTGAAATAAGTATGTACTAATTGTTACAATTTATGAATTTTACTTTTAAGAATCTGTTCAAATGTAGTTTACCCCATATAATAGCAAATGCTCAACGGGGGCTGGTTTCGGCACCAGCTGAAGCCACCTCACAAGAACACAGCCTCTGCCACTCTCCCCTCTCCAATGCACAGCACACACTTTAAGTAAAATGAGTTGGTGTCTGGGCAGATTTAAGACAAGCCCTAGAGCATCCTCTTTCTAGCATATGCTGTTTACTAAATGTGCTGTAATATTTTGGAATCACTCTGAATAATAATAAAATACAATTTTAAATTGTGAGTGTTTGTCTAAATAGTTCCACCACTATATCAATGACCTTCTGGAAGAAGAAACTTTTCAGACAACTATAATTACATGGAATTTTTACATAAAATGCATATGAAAAACACCCTGTTTCACAAAAATTACTACTGCTAGGAATTAGCAAACAAAAAGAAAAGAAAATGGTTAAAACATTGTTCCAATAAATTCTAGTACTGGTTTTCTTTTATCCCTCTTAGTCTATTCTCCAGCTGGCTTTATATTAAAATATAATTTATTATAAAGACTCCTCTAATGTTATCGCTTTAACATTTCTCTTCAGGGGGGAGCCAGCCGAGGGATCCAACCCACTGAGATTGTCCCAGCAGAACTCCATGTGCTAGGGACTCATTCTACAACCACAGAGTCTCAAACAGGAGCCAAGTTGATTTCACATAACCACCAACACACCTACTGTCAAGCAAAGATAGTTCACCCCCACAGTAGCAATCAAGGCCACTCCATAGCCAGCCTCAATGCAACAGAAGAAGCAAACCCCTTACCAAATGACTAAGCATCAGCGAAAAAACACTAGAAGTACAAACAATCAAGAAGAAATGACACCACCAAAAGGATACAGTAATGCCCCAAAGTCAGACTCCATGAAACAGGGAATCCTTGAAATGTCTGAAAAAGAATTTTGAGCAATGATCTTAAGAAAACTTGAAGAAATAAAGGAAGACTCAATTAGAAAACACAATGAAATAAGAAAAAACATCCAGAATATGAAGGAGGAAATCTACAAAGAGATTAATACCTTAAAAAAGAGTGTAGCAGAACTTCTAGAAATGAAAGACTCACTCAATGAAATAGAAAACATGACTGAGAGCTTGAGCAGCAGGGCAGAGCAAGCAGAAGAAAGAATTTCAGAGCTTGAAGATGGTCTTTTTGAAATAACTCAGGCAGAAAAAAAAAAGAAAAAGAGAATTTAAAATAATGAGGAAAACCTAAGAGAGATAACAGATAATCTCAAGTGCTCTAACATATGAATTGTGGGTATTCCTGGAGGGCAGGAGAAAGGAAAAGGTATCAAAAACCTACTCAAGGAAATAATAACAGAAAACTTTACAGGTGTAGGGCAAGATACAGACCTTCAGATCCACGAAGCTCAAAAGTCCCCAAACAGATTCAACCCAAAAAGCTCCTCCCCAAGACATATTATAGTTAAATTTGCAAAGCTCAAAGACAAAGAGAGAATGGTACAAGCAGCAGGAGAAAAGCATCAGGTCACTTAAAGGGGAACCCCCATCAAACTAACAGCAGACTTCTCAACCGAAACCCTACAGGGCAGAAGAAAGTGGAACAATATATTTAAAATACTAAAAGAAAAAACCTGCCAGCCAATAATTCTTTACCCATCAAGACTCTCCTTCAGAAACAAGGGAGAAATAGTGTATTTACCAGACAAACAAAAGTTGTGGGAGTTTGCCACCACACAACCAGCCGTGCAAGAAATTCTCAAGGGAGTCATTCACCTGAAATCTGAATAATGGTGACCATCACNAGGGCAAGATACAGACCTTCAGATCCACGAAGCTCAAAAGTCCCCAAACAGATTCAACCCAGAAAGCTCCTCCCCAAGACATATTATAGTTAAATTTGCAAAGCTCAAAGACAAAGAGAGAATGCTACAAGCAGCAGGAGAAAAGCATCAGGTCACTTAAAGGGGAACCCCCATCAAACTAACAGCAGACTTCTCAACCGAAACCCTACAGGGCAGAAGAAAGTGGAACAATATATTTAAAATACTAAAAGAAAAAACCTGCCAGCCAATAATTCTTTACCCATCAAGACTCTCCTTCAGAAACAAGGGAGAAATAGTGTATTTACCAGACAAACAAAAGTTGTGGGAGTTTTTCTCAGACAAACAAAAGCTGTGGGAGTTTGCCACCACACAACCAGCCGTGCAAGAAATTCTCAAGGGAGTCATTCACCTGAAATCTGAATAATGGTGACCATCACCACGAATACACAAGAAAGAGCAAACCCACAGTTAAAACAAAAATGCCAGCAAGAAAGAGAAAGAACCTATATTATTCTGCCTAAAATTCCCAACTCACATTGAAGAAGAGAAATAAAAGGGTAAATAACGATCAAAAGATATTTAAACCACCTAAACAAGTAGCAATTAAATGACAAGAATTAAACAATGCTTCTCAATAACTACTCTAAATGTGAATGGACTAAATTCGTCATTCAAAAGACAAAGACTAACTGACTGGATTCAAAAGATAGACCCAAGTATATGCTTTCTTCAAGAGACCCACCTCACTGGTAAAGACATTCATAGACTAAAAGTGAAGGGACGGAAAAAGATATAACATGCAAATGGAAACCAAAAACGAGCAGGAGTAGCTATTCTTCTATCAGACAAAATAGACTTTACACCAAAAAACATTTAAAAAGACAAAGAAGGTCATTATATAATGATAAAGGGAACTCTCCACCTAGAAGACATAACAATCCAGAACATGTATGCACCCAATACCAGAGCACCCAGATATATCAAGCAAACACCCTTAGACCTAAAGAAGGAGATAAGACCTGATACATTAATAGTGGGTGATCTGAACATCCCTCTCTCAGTATGGGACAGGACTTCCAGGCAACAAGTCAACAAAGAGACACAGGATTTAATCTACACCCTAGACCAACTGGACTTGGCAGATATATACAGAACATTTCACCCAACAGCTAAAGAATACACTTATTTCTCATCAGCTCATGGTACATTTTTCAGGATAGACCACATATTAGGTCACTAATCTAGTCTCAGCAAATTTTAAAAAACTGAAATCATTCCAACAATCTTTTCAGGCCACAATGGACTAAAACTGAAGATAAACAATAAGCAAAACACTGTAAGCTATACAAATTCATGGAAAATAAATAATAGGCTCCTGAATGACCTACGGGTCCAAGAATTAATTAAATAGGAAATCCAAAAGTTTCTAGAAGCTAATGAGAATAAAGATGCATCATACCAAAACTTGTAGGATACTGCAAAAGCAGTACTAAGAGGCAAATATATCACAGTAAATGCATATATCAAAAAAAATGGAAAGACTCCAAATAAATGACCTAATGCTATGCCTCAAAGAACTTGAAAAACAACAACAATACAAACCTAAATTTAGTAGACGGAAAGAAATAATTAACACCAGAACAGAACCAAATGAATTAGAGACCCCAAAAAACAATAGAAAAGGTCAACAAAACTAAAAGTTGTTTTTTGAGAAGATAAACAAAATATCCAAATAACAAAAATCAGAAATGAAAAGGGAGTCATTACAACTGACACAACAGAAATACAAAGAATCATTAGAAACTATTATAAACAACTGTATGACAACAAATATGAAAACCTGGAAGATATGGATAAGTTTCTAGACATATACAAATTACCAAGACTGATCCAAGAAGAGATAGAAAACCTGAACAGACCAATAACAAGCAAGGAGATTGAAGTAGTAATAAGCAATCTTTCAACAAAAAAAAATTCCATGTCCAGATGGCTTTACAGCTGAATTCTATCAAACTTTTAAAGAGGAGTTAATACCAATTCTCATGAAACTGTTTCAAAAAATTGAAACAGACGTTACTCTCCAAAACTCATTCTATGAGGCCATCATAACTCTGATACCAAAACCCGATAAAGACACAACAAAAAAAGAAAATTACAGGCCAGTATCCTTGATGAACCTAGATGCTAAAATCCTTATTGAAATATTAGCAATTAGAATACAGCAACATATTAAAAAAATTATACACTATGATCAGTGAGATTCATCCCAGGGATGCAAGGATGGTTCAACATATGAAAGTCAATAAATGTGATACATCACATCAACAAGCTCAAGGACAAAGACCATATGATTATCTCAACAGATGCTGAAAAAGCATTTGACAAAATTCAACATTCCTTTATGATAAAGACTCCCAACAAATTAGGTATAGAAGGAAAATATGTTAACACAATAAAAGCCATTTATGACAAGCCCACTGCCAGTATTACTCTGAATGGGGAAATATTGAAGGCCTTCCCCTTAAGGACAGGAACAAGACCAGGTTGTCCACTCTCACCACTTCTATTCAACATAGTACTGGAGGTACTAGCTAGAGCAATCAGGCAAGAGAAAGAAATAAAGGGAATACAGATTGGAGAAAATGAAGTCAAACTTTCTCTATTTGCAGATGACATGATACTATATTCAGAAAAACCTAAAGGCTCTATCAAAAAACTTCTAGAGCTGGTTAATAACTTCAGTAATGTTGTAGGATACAAAATAAATGCACCAAAATCAGTAACATTTATATGCTCAAATAATGAATTAACAGAAAGAGAAATAAAGAAAGTAAGCACATTTACAGTTGTCACCAAAAAATACAATACCTAGGGATCAATTTAACCAAGGAGGTGAAAGACCTCTACAATGAGAATTACAAACCACTTCTGAAAGAAATTAAAGAAGACACAAAAAGATGGAAAGATATTCCATGCTCTTGGACTGGAAGAAGTAACATTGTGAAAATGTCTATACTACCCAAAGCAATCTACAGATTCAATGCAATCCCCATCAAAATACCAATGACATTCTTCACAGAAATGGAAAACACAATCTTACCTGTCATATGGAAAAACAAAAGACCCCAAAAAGCCAAAGAAATCTTGAGAAAAAAAAAGTACAAAGCCAGAGGCATAACTCTGCCTGACTTCAAAGTATACTACAAAGCTGTTGTAACCAAAACAACAGGGTACTGGTATAAAAATAGACATTCAGACCAGTGGTGTAGATAAGAGAACCCAGAAATCACACCTCAGGCTTATAGCCATCTGATATAAGACAAAGGGAACAAATATCTACATTGGAAAAAAGATGGTCTCTTCAACAAGTGGTGCTGGGAAAACTGGATATCCATATGCAGAAGAATGAAACTAGATATGCATCTCTCACCATACACTAAAATCAACTCAAGATGGATTAAAGACCTAGGTATAAGACCCCAAACTGTAAAATTACTAAGAGAAAATATAAGTGAAACACTTCGGGAGTTAGGTCAGTGCACAAGCTTTATTAACATGAGCCCGAAAGCACAAGCACCAAAAGAAAAAAAATAAACAAATGGGACTATATCAAACTAGAAAGTTGCTGCACAGCAAAAGAAACCATTAAGAGAGTTAAAGGACAACCTACATACACAGTGGGAGAAAATTTTTGCCAACTATGCATCCAACAAGAGACTAATATCCAGAATATACATAGAACTCAAGCATTTATATAGTAAAAAAATAAATGACCCAATTAAAAAATGGGCAAAGGAGCTGAATATACATTTTTCAANACTTTGGAAAACAATTTGGAGGTTTCTCAAACAACTACACATAGATCTTCCATATGATCCAACAATCCTTCTTCTGGGTATATATCCAGAGGAATGGAAATCATCATGTCAAAGAGATATCTACACTCTCATGTTCATCACAGCTCTGTTTACAATAGCCAAGAAATGGAACCAACCTAAATGTCCATTAGTAGATGACTGGATAAGGAAACTGTGGTATATATACACTATGGAATACTACTCTGCCATAAAAAAGAATGAAATACTCCCATTTGCAACAACATGGATGAACCTGGAGAAACTTATGTTGAGTGAAACAAGCAAAGCACAGAGGGTTAAATACCTCATGTGCTCACTCATATGTGGGAGCTAAGAGAGAGAGAGGAAGGCAGGAAAGAAAGACCACAGTAGTGCCGTGATCCAATAGAGGGAGGGAACATTCCTAGGGCTACAAATTGGAGTTGAGGGGAGAAGCAGATGGGGAGGGAGGTTGGAGGATAACTGGAAGGGGACTAAGGGTACAAAAGTAATTTCTGGTAATGGGTATGCCTGCAGTATGAATCTGGCCCCCACATAATGGGCAGGAGGGGGGACAATCAGCTTTGTATCTCATGAATATTTGTAATAAATAAAAAATAAAAATAAAAATAAAAAATAAAATATAATAAAAAAATTCTCTTTTTCCTTTTAAACATTATATGTACATTTAAAAGTATATTTTATATCATTTCAGTAGCATGATTTTTTTTAACTTTTAAACTTATTATTTTATATCCATTTTTATCTTCTTTTTTCCAAATTTATTTTTAGACCTGATAATTTCTTTAGTAGAATTCTCCTAAATATTTATTTCAATAATTTTTTGCACCTATTAACAAAAGAGAAACTATTCAAGTCAGATTTATACACACCTACACACCCTAAAAATATTGGCAAATACAGAAAAATTTAGTTCTACATCTTCCTACAAGGTATT
>NW_007729375.1:307338-309548 GCF_000696425.1 Galeopterus variegatus | reverse complement strand
GGGGGGACAATCAGCTTTGTATCTCATGAATATTTGTAATAAATAAAAAATAAAAATAAAAAATAAAATATAATAAAAAAATCCTCTTTTTCCTTTTAAACATTATATGTACATTTAAAAGTATGTTTTATATCATTTCAGTAGCATGATTTTTTTTAACTTTTAAACTTATTATTTTATATCCATTTTTATCTTCTTTTTTACAAATTTATTTTTAGACCTGATAATTTCTTTAGTAGAATTCTCCTAAATATTTATCTCAATAATTTTTTGCACCTATTAACAAAAGAGAAACTATTCAAGTCAGATTTATACACACCTAGACACCCTAAAAATATTGGCAAATACAGAAAAATTTAGTTCTACATCTTCCTACAAGGTATTATTTCTAGTTTTTCTTTAGAATAAACAAAACTAAGACAAGTATAATTAACATTAGACTATCCTAAACAAAACTTTCCTTAGCTACACTCAATCTGCCTCATTTCTTTCCTTCCACTAATCAATGTATCAATTGTAACATCAATGCAGTCACTTTTGTGCCTTTTCTGAAGTCAGTGTGACTTTTACATTTTTTATTGCTATGCCTAGTAACTTTTCAACATTTATCTGCTACTCTGCATATAAGAGTACACTGTAGTCATTAGTACTTTTGAATAAGAACTGATCACAAGAACAAAAGGACATACAATTAGAAATAATCACAGGAGGTGAAAGAAGAACCATTAAGGGTACATTCAAAAGCTCATGAATAGATTAGTATTTTCTTTCAATTCTGTTTTTCCCAAACTTTCTGAAGTGCCCCAGTAGATAACGTTTAATATAGCAACATTAGCATCATAGATACATGGATCGCCCAGCAGTTAAAATGATGTAGTACAGGGAATAGTGTGCTTTCCTAAACTACAAGGATGAAAAACAAGCAGTGACATTTGGCTTGTCCTTCCTCATGTCTACAGAGGGTTAGTTTAAAAAAACAAAAAGATGGTTTTGTTTTCTTAACTAAAGCATTTCTCTTTCTGTGTCTGGCTTATTTCACTTAAATAATATTAATTCGAGCAACACGTTGTACACAGGTGATGGTAGTCAACATTGTACCTCCAAAATATTTATAATAAATCATGCTTCAATAAAGTAAATAAATAAAATTAAAATTAAAATTTAGTTGAATAAAGCATTGAATATTCAAATGATTTTCAGCTGAATCACAGCATTTTAACTGAACATACATTCTGAAGAAACATCTTTCATGTAAGTATTTCTAAGATTTTAGGTCAATACAAATTTGGATCTAGGTAAGGTAACAAATTTTGTAATTAAAATTTAATATTCTGTTCTTTTTAAAAATATTTTTTCTCATAAATATATGGGACTATGACTTTGGCTCACTTTTAAGGCACTCTAATTTTTGCTGTAATAAAATACAACACCAGTCCTCTCACTAGGTATCTTTCCCTTGTCTCTAGCCCTAGAAACATCTGTGCAAGTCAGGGGAAGGAGAAGCAAAATCCTCAGAGAAACACTTCATTTCTCTCTTTTTTGGTCAGTCTGAAACCTGTTGTCCTCTTCTGCAACCTCAATTCTGAAGTAATGCTGCCCCCAGATGAGGGCCCAAGCCAGACATGCCCAGGCCAAGCCTTCCCATTGGGTGGTGGCCCTGGCTAAGCCTTGGTGCATTTGTACCTATTCAGGCACCATAAGAAAAATAAAATCTGCCTTTATTCATGCCACAATGAGACAATTTTACACATAGCAAATAACCAAAAATTAAAAAGGCAGGTGATCTTTGACCAACATCTCCCCATCCTGTCATCCCCCAAGCCTCCTAAGCCTCTGGTAACCACCATTCTACTCTCTACTTCTATAAGATTGTCTTTTTATCTTTCACATGAGTGAGATTATATGGTATTTGTCTTTCTGTGCCTGGTTTATTTCACTTAACATAATGTCCTCCAGGTTCATCCATGTTGTCACAAATGACAGGATTTCATTCTTGTTAGGGCTGAATAGTATTCCATTATGTATATATAAACATTTTCTTTATTCATCGATCTGTTCTTGGTCAAACGATATATAACTGCAGTTAGATAGAAGACATATATATATATTTTTAAGTCCAGAACAGGCAAATATACAGTGACAAAATATACAGTGACAAAAAGCAAATAAGTGATTGCCCAGGGCCAAGAGGTGGGGGAGAACAGGTGAGT
>NW_007729375.1:301558-307134 GCF_000696425.1 Galeopterus variegatus | reverse complement strand
TCATCGATCTGTTCTTGGTCAAACGATATATAACTGCAGTTAGATAGAAGACATATATATATATTTTTAAGTCCAGAACAGGCAAATATACAGTGACAAAATATACAGTGACAAAAAGCAAATAAGTGATTGCCCAGGGCCAAGAGGTGGGGGAGAACAGGTGAGTGGGAGAGAAATGGGGAGTGACTACAAATGGCTATGTAGCTTTTTGAGAGGGTAGTAAAGATGTTTTAAGTCCAGAACAGGCAAATATACAGTGACAAAAAGCAAATAAGTGATTGCCCAGGGCCAAGAGGTGGGGGAGAACAGGTGAGCGGGAGAGAAATGGGGAGTGACTACAAATGGCTATGTAGCTTTTTGAGAGGGTAGTAAAGATGCTCTAAA
Organism: Galeopterus variegatus; assembly: GCF_000696425.1. NCBI lineage: Eukaryota > Metazoa > Chordata > Mammalia > Dermoptera > Cynocephalidae > Galeopterus > Galeopterus variegatus. The sequence continues at coordinate 306,750 of NW_007729375.1, read as the reverse complement.
ATTTACTGTAATGATGGTTGCACAATTCTCTGAACAAACTAAAGATCACTGGATTGTACATTTTAAATAAATGAATTGTATGATATGTAAATTGTGTCAATAAAGTGGTTTTTTAAAAAGGTGGGATAACTCAAAGTGTTGAGGATGATCTATAAAAAGAGACATGTCAGCAATTCAGTGTGTGGGGGGGATTTTACAGTCATTTGGTAAACATATGGCATTACCTGGTGAATCTGAACATGTGCGTATCCCATGACTATCAATTCCACTCCCACCACATCCGCTCAACATATGCATGGCCATTATGCTTGAAATAGACATAAACTGGAAACGAGACAATTGTCTATAATGGCTGGCAGTCTTTCTATTCTTAAGAAAGGTGTATCTGCCACTGTTCTTTCTTAGTTTTCAAAGCAAAATCTGTGCAGAGATACTTGGGTCTGGAGGGTCATTTCCATAAAGAGAGTTTTGTGTGCTCATGACTTAGTAAGAGAGTTACATATTTCTGCTTGATATTAGACTTCTGGATTTCCCTTAGGACTTCTTAAATGCCCGAACATGTCATGAAATAGTGGTAAACAGAGGAGAGAATTAAGACAATAGTACAAATGATAGCAAGGACTTTTTTCTGAAACAGAAAAATCCTTAGTGATACCTACATCAATACTCAATGAAGTGAACTTCATGGCTTTGTATAGTTTGTTAGACTACACTTCTCCTAGAAGTAACAGGGAGAAAGGTTTGGCTAGGCTATTAAAAAGTAATGAGAGTGAGAAGATAGTGACAATGAAAGGACACAGAAGTGGGGGAAGATGGAAAGGCTGAAGTAGAAAGAGAAATGTAGATAAGCCATTCCTAATCATATAGATGTGGCTATCATGTGCAATTTTCTAGGTCCCACAATGACATCTTCCGACTGTTCCTGTGCTAGCCGAGTCTCATCCACACAAGAACGTCAGTCTTCATGCTAACTCCTCTGCTCTACCCTCCACTCCTCCAAACATTCCAGCAATTCTAAGATCACTAAAGGTGAATCAATAATGCTTTCTTGAAATTCAGTATTGTATTCGTCCATACGGTTCCACTTAAGTACATTTTGTTATTTACATGCTAAATACTTATTTTGATTTACTTAACTAATGTGGATACTTAACGATGTTTACAAATAGACACCCACGCATGAGAGTATTTTTGAACTGATAAACTGAGATAGAATTCTCAGGGTAAAGTGATTTTCTTTTGAGGTGGACTAATGGGATCTAAAAATTCCTTTAATTAAGGCTTTTTGTTTTAACTTTACAGCTAAAATGTGCTTGCTTGTAAGGGACACTTTAAAGTGTGTAAAGGGTTAACAGTTCATTGTATTTCTGGCATCTGTGACTTTGCGTTTATAGACTGTCAGAGAAGCTGTCAGCTTGTTTTACAGAAAGCACCTACTTAACCACACGTCGCTGTAACCCTGCACTTAAGCCCCTTACCCACATTGTGAAGCCCCCAATGTGGGTGACTCTGCGTGGATGCAGACAGCCAATAGAAAAGTCTTGCATGCCTGCTCAAGAAAGGTTTATAACCACAGCTCTCCCTGCACCCAGGATCCCAGGATCTCAGAACGGGAGTTCACCTGGGTCCCGCTAGTGTTCCTGTCTCACTAGCATAATAAACTTCCTGACTCTCCATCTCTCCGAGTAACTGGAATTATTTCCTCGCCGAGTTCTAAGTGCTCCAGAAGCGCTTTCATGATGGATGTGAACTGGCTCATTCTTAGAGGAACACCAAGCAGTTGATGCAAAGTTACATGCATATTGAAGAATGTTACAGAGGCTGAGAAACTCCATAGCCAGGCGTTCCTTGAATCACTACTTACATTGTGCTTTGTGAGGTTTGAAATATTAGTTGCTATTGCTTGTAGCCAGTCAATCCATTCTTCAGCGGAGAGGCACTGAAGAATTCCACTGCAGACCCCATCCACAGCGATGACTTGAAAGGCATTCTGCCTGCAGACACGTCAGAACAAATCAGATCAAAATGTCATGTCATGTATCTTTTTGCAACTCATAACAGTGTCTGTTGAAAAGCTCTCCTTTCAAACAATATGAATATCAGTCTCCAAATTTATATTTGATTACTTCCCTTTATAAATATCTGTTTGTAAGTGGAACACTAAAAGTAGACCCAGATAACATATAATTTTGTATTAGTAGAAAGAACCCTTAGATTCAGATACAGAGAACCTTTGAAATGTAAACAATGTACTATGTAAATGCAAGATCTAAGAAATTTTAGAAACATTTTTTCCCCCAGATTGCCATAAAGTTATGTGCAGTTTATCTATTATTTTGGCTACCATCATCTCCTCTTGACATTTGTCAATGCCTCTTCTGACATACAATGGCAAGAGCGCACACATATACTAAACATCATATAGAAAACCACTTGACTATCACAAGATGCAGCATTTTGTCAGTTTTTATCTACCCTCAATCTCCATTATTCATCTTCACAAAGATGGTTTAGGGCTAGAGATTTGTGCCTCCTCTCCAGGTCTAAATGATCATGGTCTTAATTTATGGGATTGTTGTGAATTTCAGTAACACCAGACTTTTTTTTTTTTTAATGCAATGACCAATTTAACTATCCCTATGGTCTTTTATTAATTTTGTTGTCGTTATGGAAAATTAAATGATGCCATTCTAAATTGTTTACAAAAGTGCTATAGAATCCAAAGAAAGCTTCACTGATATACTATTTTTTTTTTTTTTCTGCATCAAGTTCTTGCTATGTTTAGACATAAGCTTAATGGACAGGAATAGATAAAATCCCCAAATAAATGGAAACTAACCAAATGCCTCATGCTTGAGAATTACTCTGTTGTGCAACACAATACACTTGAGAAAAATGCACAAATATATTTAAATCCCAAACAATTATGAAACAATAAAATCTTCTGCAATTTGGTACTCAAAATGCTATGTAAACTGTATAAATTTATATCTTTTCTCCAAATAAACAGTTTTTCTGGCTCTTCTGAGTTTTGTAAGTAGTATTCCTGGTTATTAGACATGATTTTTCTTCCTGAAACAAAGAGGAAAACCCTCAAAGCCTATGTCTGCCTCAGGTTCACCCTGGCCTCTTGCCACTCTTGCCTCCCTTTAGACTTGTTCCTGTCTCAGAACTGGGCACATGGGTTAGCCTGTGGCATCCAAGGCAATCTACATCCAAATTATTGATATTTTTAGAGAAATTAGTTCTCATATCCTTGACAGAGCACTTTCTATGGAAAACAGGGTAGTGCTCAGATATAGTTTTCTATTTTATCTTAAAAATACATTAAAAGGCTTTAGGAAGTACAACTATTGTCTGACTCTTTGAAATAAGGTTCTTCTGAATTTGCAACAAGAAAAAAATATGCATAGCTCTAAAAGAATATTACAAACTCACATGACATTCTTAGCTTTAATTCTGATATTCAACAGCGAGTAATACGTTTAAAATAACCATACAGAAGCCCAACCATCCATGGAAAATGAGAACTAATTTGAGTCTAGTAATATACATTTCTTTCTGCTCTCTGATTATTATAACCATTGCTTCATGTACCATAAATTAAAGCATGTCTTGAACATATTTGTCCTGTCTGCTTTCAATGAATCATGGCAGCTGGATATTTTTAGTTGATTAAAGTCAATCCACTTAGATCAAATCTACAATCTATGTAATCATATATGTTACATAATTCCTAGATAAAAGAATTCTGAGGGACTAATCTTTTATAAGCCTAAATGTATATGTTAAAACATATCACTTTTTACATTCTGTTTTAACTTTTCAAAATTGATGGAAACCCTTTTATGAATATAAGTAAAGTTCCTGAACAGATGCATCATTTACACATGACCTCTTACAAAATAGGCTGATCATAAAGATTCTAGTCTGGATTATAAACTTTTACCTCTACTACTGAATAAATGAGAACATTGACACTTTAGTCCACTTAGTTATGCCACAACTTCCCCTAAAGAAAAATGAGAATAACATACTTAACAAATTTAACTAGTATTTACTGTGTAATTGGTAGGCTCCAAGAACTTTCACATATCACTGAAGATCTATGAATAATTTTCCTCTGAACAATCCATTAACACGTAGTCTTGATTGCAATCTTTCAGTGTTTATGGAAAATGTCCCCACATAGATTTATTGTTTCTTTAACCACTTAAAAAAACTGCAGCACTTTTGTTTTTATCTATAGCTTTTAGGAAATGTAATTCTTTGACTCGAGATAACCAGTAATAGCCAACCTTCTTTGTTTCATCTTATTTAATGGTATAGGGCTAAAATCAATAGACTCCATTACCTATTAATTTAGTACTGTGAGACATTAAACTTTAACAACATTTATAATAATCTTAAGGATTTCCAGGCAAAATATGATTCTTAGTTTCATAAACTGTATTATATGTATACATACTTTTAAAAAAACTGCTTTTCAGTTTAACTATATAAAGTGCCAGATAACCTGAAGTTTTGAGTTCAGATTAATTTTTCCTCTCTCCACTCGATATTATTTAAGGATTCTTGGTCATTGCTCTGGTGATAAAAATTATTCTCAAATGTTGCTTAATTTGAAGGGTTTACTTCTTTAAAACAAAAATTTAGTCTTCTGTGTATGAAAAACATTGCTAACTATAAAAATACATAAATAAATTTCAATCTAACATATCCATAAATATACATACATCTCTAATTAATAAAGTTTATAATTCATGTTTGGATTCATTGTTGACTATATTATAGAAAGCTATATATGGGAAGATGTTAAACTTGTGAGGGGTGAGTCGGAGAAGGCAGACGAAGAAGGCCTTTCATTCAGGAGGAGCAATAGCTTCAGAAACTACAACATGCAAGTTTCAAGTGATTTAAAACAAAAATTTAGTCTTCTTTGTATGAAAAACATTGCTAACTATAAAAATACATAAATAAATTTCAATCTAACATATCCATAAATATACATACATCTCTAATTAATATAGTTTATAATTCATGTTTGGATTCATTGTTGACTTTATATTATAGAAAGTTATATGTGGGAAGATGTTAAACTTGTGAGGGGTGAGTCGGAGAAGGCAGACGGAGAAGGCCTTTCATTCAGGAGGAGCAATAGCTTCAGAAACTACAACATGCAAGTTTCAAGT
>NW_007729375.1:299891-301083 GCF_000696425.1 Galeopterus variegatus | reverse complement strand
TCAGACCAGTGAGGACAGTATAACTGGTAAAATAAGAGATGATATGAGACTGCAATAAACACGGGTTGGTGAGAATGAAAATGAAACAACTAGTTCAAGGGATTTGTAAGGGCATTAGGAAGAATGTGACTAGACAGCTTTTTTTTAGCAGATTATGAGAAAGAGGATAGAGTTAAAATTACTCCAGGGTTCTGGACCTAGAAGTGGAATGGCTTAGTTGAGAAGACAAGGAAAGCACACATTTTAGACAGAAGATAATTAAAAACCAAAAAAAAAAAAAAAAAAAAACATCAGAGGTATGAAAAGTCTCTTATCAAGATTTCTCATATCAAGAGAAATGCATGTTGGGTGGCATGTCACATGTGGACAGGCGGACGTGGTAAGTCATGAAGCTGGCTATCAAGCAAGGCCTAATTAGTAAGAACTTTGCAAATCATGCTATACCTTTTCTACCTAATCCTGAAGGTCAGGCAGAGCCAATGGAAACATGTAAGGATTGGAATAAAAGGATCATATTTACTTTTAGAAATATCTGTCAGTGGGGGTTAAGAAGATGGGAAAAAGTGAGAGTAAGGTCCTAGCGAGATGGGGAGGGGTACTGCAGTGCCAGACGAACAATGAAGATAATCTGTCTCAGGAGAGTGACCCTGTATATGCAGGACATAACACGAACTCAAATGCTACTGAAAAAAATCAATGTCTTCGCTATACTGACTTCTCCTCATTCAGTAACCATGAGTAGCATGCTTTGAATTTTATATCCTCCTTTTGCCCTCATCACGTTTCATGAATAGTATATGCTTACACATTGTGTCCCTCTCTTTACTGTCAGTATCCTTCTTAGCCAATTTTTTTTCAGTACAATTCACTCCTGCAACTATTCTCTCAAAAGTCACCGAAAAATTAGTCACTCGCTCTCAGTCCTTTCAGTATTTTCCTTGCACAGTTGATACAATCAACCGCTTTCTTCTCAAGCACCTGTTTGCAGAACAAAACAAAACAAAAATAAAAACAAAATACGAAAAACAAAAACCCTGTTTGCAATAACATGTCTGATATTATAGTATCATAATTCTTTTTCTGCCTGTTTACTTATTTTCTGTTTCATATAGTCATTGATTCTGCTTTCCTCTAAAATACACCTTCCTGAGAGTCTCATCCTTCAATGAACAACCATAAATCGAGTGTTTAT
>NW_007729375.1:297946-298579 GCF_000696425.1 Galeopterus variegatus | reverse complement strand
CATTTAGGTTGGTTCCAACTCTTTTTTAAATAGAATAAATAGAGCTGCAATAAACATGGGAGTGCAGGCAACCCTTCGACATGATGATTTCCATTCCTTTAGGTATATTCCCAGCAGTGGGATTGCTGGATCATATGGTAGTTCTATCTATAGTTGTTTGAGGCAACTCCATACTATTTTCCATAACTGCTGTGCTAATTTACAGTCCCACCAACAGTGTAGGAGGGTTCTCTTCCCTCTGCATCCTCGCCAGCATTTATCTCTATCTTTTTGATAATGCCAGTCTAACTGGGGTGAGATGGTGCCTCGATTTGGTTTTGATTTGCATTTCCCTAATGCTGAGTGATGCTGAGCATTTTTCCATGTGTCTGTTGACCATTTGTATATCTTGTTTTGAGGAACATCTATTCAGCTCCTTATTGAAGCACAGTTCTCATGACCACCGTCCTCCCCTATTGTCCAGATACTAAACTGCTTCGTCTACAGGTGCTCAATATGGTGACATCTAAAACGTCCTCACTACAGGATAAAATGGTCTGTTCTCTTGGAGGGAACTTGAAATTCTGCTGTCATGTGGGATTTTCTAAAAGTAAAACTGCAGTTATAACACCAAGGTCAAGGGTGCAGACCTCT
>NW_007729375.1:291770-295085 GCF_000696425.1 Galeopterus variegatus | reverse complement strand
TGTCAGAAGACACACATTTTATAGACTAGGATAAAAAAGTGGAAAGAAAAGGATAGAAAAATACATAAGTAAGTATTTATCAATAGAAATCTGGTTATTATTTACCATAGTATATATACAGTAGACTTGAAGGCAAGAAACATTTACAAAGATATAGGACTTGTTATAATGATAAAGCCTCATTTAACAAGAAGTTATACAAATTCTAAATCTGCTTGTATATGATAACACTGAATTAAATATATACAGCAAACATGGACACAACTGAGTGGAGAAATGCACAAATCCACCGTCATAGTGGGAGACTTTAACACACCTCTCTCAAATCTGATACAACAAACAGACAAAAACACCATTAATTAGAGGATGAGAACCCCTAATGAACAATGCACTAAAAAAAAAAAAAAATGACAATACTCATCCTTTATAGTTGCATATGGAGAATTCCCAAAATAATTTTTATGCAGGGCAAAATCAAACCTCAACAAATATCAAGGGTTTGAAATCATCCAGAATGAAATTATACTAAAAAGCAATTACAAAAGAGCTATTTAGAAAGTGCCACAATATTTTGAAATTTTACAATATGCTTTTTAATAAATAGTCAATGGGTCAATGAAATAATTGCGAGAAAAAATAGAAAATATCATTAAATGAATTTTTTAAAAAAGACATGGATATCAATACTTGTGGGTTTCCAATTTTGGCCAAAAAGAGTGGCCCCATTCATCCCAAGTGCTCCCTAAAATGACTAATGAATCTTACACACAACACAACAGTAAGTATAAGAAATCTCTGCAGCTAGAATGGTAAGATTGATTGCCTAGGGACCTCAGACTTGAGGAATGACAAAGTGGTGTGTCCCCTGGTTTTCCTCACTGCCTTCCATAAGTCCTAGACAGGGCCCTCTAGAAGCTTTCAACTCAAACTGCCAACAGCAAGAGAGAAAAAAAAAAAATCCTCCAAAAAGAGCCTGTTCCCCATATTTAAAGGACTACAAAATAGGTGTNTGTGGGATTTTCTAAAAGTAAAACTGCAGTTATAACACCAAGGTCAAGGGTGCAGACCTCTGTATGGGCCATCCACCAAAAAAAAAGAAAGAAAAAAAGAAAAGAGAATGATTCTAAAAGTAAAAGTGCAAATCAACAGGCTTCATTTCAATTCACAATGTTTTCATGGTTTTTAAGAATCACGCAGTAGATGAAACTCCTACCATAAGAACAAACTAAGAATGATATTCTTTCATTTAATATATATTTACTGAGCACTTTTGAGCAATAAAGTATGCTAAGCACTGACAGCATAGAGATAAATGCTATATTCCCAAATTCAAATATATATACACACATATATGTGTATAATACTATACACACTGATCCACACATATATATTCATATGCTCATTTTGCGCATAAAAAATAAAGCTTGAAAAACATTCTGGGTTTTGAGCCAAGCTAAAGTAATTTCCTCTATTTGTCATCAGGGGCCAGTTATTTATCCTTCCTCTTTTTTTTCCCCCTCACTGAATTCACTGCCACTGGCCTGTGAGCATCTTCAGGAAAACAACCAAGCACAATGCCGCCCACTTACCCACATTAAATCAGCATCTATTGAGTGGATGAGTGAACAATAAGTTACCTACTTCAACTCTGTGAAATCCATTCTGAATAGTGCTGTTTGTAACTGCTTATTACTGTAATATTTATTACATGTAATTAATTCAGTTGGTTAAAGCTGTTTATGTGTTGAAGGGCCATAAAAATAAAAAATGTAAGAGGTCATCTGGAATAACCTGAATAATTCCTTTTTTCTATGAAATCCTTTAGCTAAATGCCTTTACATAATATAACTGCATATTTTTTAAAAAAGGAAAAACAAAACAAAAAATGTACTTTTTAATTTAAAAAATTAGCCTTAATAGAAATGTTGAGAGTTCTTAAGGCAGAAGGAAAATAGGACCGAAAAGAAGGAATGAAGAGAAAAAGGAAGGGTAGGATGCACAGCAATAGTTACACTGAAGCAATAATATAATATTTGAAGCATCTAGCATATATGTATTAAAGTATATCAAACATATGCCCAAAGACAAGAAAAGGACAAAGGGGTTAATGTGTTCTAAATTTCGAAAATTTTCTGAAAGAGGCAAAATTATTAAATTGTGTTAAGCTCTAATAGTCATACATGTATGGTGTAATGTTCAGGCAATAAATAAAACAATAATAAAAAGACGTATATATAACAATGCAATAGAAGAAATATTAAACAATAAAAATGCCTAATCATTATAAAAAGTAAGGAAAAAATAAAGCAATACAAAAACTAGTGTGTTGAAAAACAGGATGTTTTTCTTGAATATATATAGAACTCTTGAATCTCAACAGTATAAAAGCAAACATACCAATTTCAAAATGGGAAAATGACATAAAGAGATACTTCAGCAAAGAATGGCAAATATGTGCAAGGATGTATAACATCATTAGGATATGCAAATCAAGGCCACAGTGACGTATCAGAATGATAAAATAAAAGATAGCAACAGCATCAAATTCTGGCAGGGATCTGGAGAAACTGGATCACTCACACCCTGCTGGTAAGAAAGTAAAATTGTACAATCATTCTAGAAAACAATTTGGTTGTTTGTTAGAAGACAAAAATATGCTAACTTCATAAAGCCCAGTAATTGCACTCTTGAGCCTTTACCCAAAGAAATGAAAATGTATGTTCACACAAAAATATAATACCCAAATACACAGATATTCATAAGACCTTTTTATTTTTATTTTTTGGTAGCCAGTACAAGGATCCAAACCCTTGACCTTGGTGTTATAATACCATGATGAAACCAACTGAGATAATCTGCCAGCTCAGAATCTTTATGTAGAATAGCCAAAAACTGGAAACAACCCAGATGTCCTTCAAAGGGTGAATTTTTTAAATGTGCTATATCTATACCATGAAATACTACTCAGAAATAAGAAGGAATAATCATTGAAAAATTAAACTACTTGGAAGAATCTCCACGGAATTATGCTGAGAAAAAAGAAATTCAGTCCAATAAGGTTGCATAGTGAAGGATTTCATTTATGTGATGCTGTTAAAATGACGGAACAGTAGAGATGACGAACAGACTAGTAGTTGCCAGGGCTGATGAGGTGGGGCGGAGGGCAGGAGAAACGTTGCAGGAGGATTCCTGTGACAATGGAACTGTCTATTCAAAACATGACACAGTGAATGCAAGAAGACGTAGATATGATGAATTCCACAGAAACCAGCACACCCACACACAAATACACACAGGTAAAATCTGAAAAAGTGG
>NW_007729375.1:284330-290550 GCF_000696425.1 Galeopterus variegatus | reverse complement strand
ATGACAAAGTGGTGTGTCCCCTGGTTTTCCTCACTGCCTTCCATAAGTCCTAGACAGGGCCCTCTAGAAGCTTTCAACTCAAACTGCCAACAGCAAGAGAGAAAAAAAAAAAATCCTCCAAAAAGAGCCTGTTCCCCATATTTAAAGGACTACAAAATAGGTGTGCTAAAAACAGAAAACTCTTTTAGCAATACCTGCCTTAATTGAGTCAAATACCAATGGTAGTACTGTCCCCTGTCCCCTGTCCCCAGGGTTTCAGCAGGGCTAAGCAGAGAGCTGGTCTTCCACCCATCCTCTGATTCCCCCATCTGTTGGTATTAGAAGGGCAGAGCAGGAAGGCAATCTTTCATCACACACCTGAAAGAAGCAGGCTGCAATCTCCCCAGCAGGGTAGTGTTAGTGGGTCTAGTGGGAACTCTACAACAGTTAGACTGAATGGGGTGGTGTGAGGTGGGATGGTTCATACTGTGCTTCCCTTCCATGCTGACAAGTATGTTCCAGAAGGAGCAGATCCTCTGCCCTCACCTGGCGTCACCATGTTGGAATGAAGTGGTGGCAGGTGGAGCTAGCTGGCCCCCAGCTTTCCTTCCATCCTCTTCCCTGTGTTGGCAGGGTACTGTGGGGAGCTGAGTTTCTACCTCCACCCTGTAGCAACAAAGCAATGTGAATTGTCCCTGCCCATCCACCTTCTCAGGTGATGGCAGGCCCAAGCAGGGAACTGAGCTCACATCCCCACTCGAAGAAAATGCGGTGATACAAGCAGGTGTACCAAACTTAGACCTCAGCCTCCTGCACTGAGGCTGTGTGAACGGGCATTCCACTTCAGTTGAGATGGTGTCAGCAGGGCCCAGTAAGAAACCTGACACTAACAAGCCCTCACCCTACAACACAACAAAGGGATTGCCTGATAAAACAGAAAAGATTAAACAAGATCCAGAGTCTCATAATTTAATGCCCCAAAACTCCAAGATGAAATACAACAACAACAAAAAATCACTTATACTAACAGACAGGAATATCAGAAATTAAATAAGAAAAGACAATCAAAGATATCAACACTGAGATAAATGAGATGTTGAAATTATCTGAAAAGGATTTTAAAGAGGCCATTCTAAAAATGCATTGACAAGTTATCTTGAATTACAAGTTATCTTGAAACAAATACCAAAATAGAAAAAAAAAGTTATTTTAAAAAGGACACACTAGAACTGAAAAATACACCAACAAAAAATAAAACCTTGAATGGACTTAAGAGCAGAGTGAAAATGATAGTGGACAGAATCAACGAACTTGAAGACAGATCAACAGATTTTACCCTGTTTGTGTAACAGAAGGAAAATAGATTGAAAAAAATATTAGCTCATCAGGGACCATAAGACAATAATAAAAGAGTCAACATTTGTATCATTAGAGTTCCAGAGAGAACAGAAAGTGGGACTGACAAGGTATTTGAAGAAATAAAGGCCCCAAACTTCCCTAATTTGGTGAAAGACATAATCTTACAGATTTTAGAAGCAGAGGAAAGACCATACAGGATAAGCTCAAATAAATATATGCCAAGACACGTCATAACTAAACTTCTGAAAACTAAAGAATAAGAAAAAAATCGTGAAAGCAGCCAGAGATAACAGATATATTACTTATGGGGAACGTGAATTTAAATGAAGATGAAGGCCCAAAGGAAGTGGCACATTTTTCAGGTACTCAAAGAAAAGAATTACCAGCTCCAAATTCTATATCCAGGGAAAGTATCTTTAGGAATGAAGGTAAAATAAAGATGTTCTCTGACAAATGAAAACTATAAGAATTTGATGCTAACAAATCTACTTTTAAAGAATGGCTAAAAAAAAATTCCTCTAAACAGAAAGGAAATGATAATAGAAGACTTTGAACTTCAATGAGTAAAAAGAACCTTGGAATGAGTAAATATTGGGTTAAGTATAATAGATTATCCTTCTTCAATGGTAGAAGCAAAAATTGTAATACTTCCTGATAGGGTATTTTACGTATGTATAGGAAATTAAAATAATATACTTCCAAAATGAGGAAGATAAAGATACCTAAATGTTACCTAAAGTAACATTTCTACACTTCACTCACAGTGGCAAAACGTTGGCACCACTAAACTATGATAAGTACGTATGCATATTGTAATACCTAGAGCAACAACTCATAAAACTATACAAAGTGATGTGCTCAGCATGCTCTAGACAAATCAAGATGTGATCTTCCACTGACATGTGTCGCTAAAGCAGGCTTCGATGGAAATACATTGCTTTGACTTCATGTATTAGGAAAGAAAGTCTGAAAAATTAATGATCAAACCAGAGGTTGGAAAACTACTGACTGTAGACCAAATCTAGTCTGCCTTGTTTCCTAAAGTTTTATTAAAACAGATTTGTGATCATTTATTTCTATATAGTTTATGGCTATTTTTATGCCACAAGGTCAGAGTTGAGTAGTTTGTGACAGAGATATTAAGGCCTGCAAAGCCTGAAATATTTGCTATACTGCTCTTTACAGAAAAGTTTCCCAACCGCTGGAACGTATATTACAAGAAACTACAAAAATGACAAAATCAAGCTAAAGAACTTAAGGAGTGGAAACAATCAAGGAAAAAGCAGAAACTCATGGTATAAAATACATACACACAATGAAACAATCAACAAAGCCCAAAATTAGACCTCTGAAAAAATTAATATTTACAACCCCTTAGCAAGAGTGACCATGAAAAAAAAAAGGGGGGGGGGCAAATTTCAGGAATGAAAAGGAGGACACAACACTAGTGACCCTACACTTAATTAAAAAGATAAAATGAGAATATTATAAGTAACTGTGTGAAAATAAATCTCACAACTTAAACTACACAATTTCTTTGAGAAAAAAAACCCCAAAAAACAAACAAACAAAAAACCCCCCATAAAAACAAGAAATATAAAAACCCAGTAACCTTATACTTATTGGGCTGGCGGGTTAGCTCAGTAGGTTCGAGAGTGGTGTTGTGACACCAAGGTCAGGGGTTTGGATCCCTCACCCTCCAAACGCAAGAACAAACAAAGAAAACAAAACTATACGTATTACGGACATTGAATTCATTACAATAAATTAGTACTACGGTCAGGGTTTTTAACTTGTGTTTTGGTTACCAGATTAATAAACATTTAACAGTGTTGTTCTGTTCTTCCGTAGCTCTTCTTTTTCCTATCAGAAACATGCAGAAAATAAGGATCATAAGGCACGTGACGTTCAAAGTTTGACCACAGGACTCTTCCAATCAAGGAAACGTCCGCGCCCTGCACGTGCACTCACCGGCTGGCGTCTGTCCCGGGCACGTACTGCGAGCAGCGGGAGTGCAGCAGCGGGATGAGCCGCAGGTCGCTCCATCGCTTCTCCCAGCGCAGACCTGGGGACGCGGGCCACGAGGAGCACGACAGCGTGTCCTGAGAAAAACACACATACACGCAGACTTGGTTTTTCGTTGTTTTTTTTTTTAATTCCCCTTTCAGTGCATTGAATTTCTATGCCACGAGGAGCACGACAGCGTGTCCTGAGAAAAACACACATACACGCAGACTTGGTTTTTCGTTGGTTTTTTTTTAATTCCCCTTTCAGTGCATTGAATTTCTATGCCGCAAACCCTTTTCATTTAAGGGATTTTTCCCCCCTAAATGATCAAAAAACTTTTATCGAATATCATTAGTAGACATCCATACTCATTGACACTAAAACTATATTTATTAACCTCCTTACTAATCAGATTCTGCAAGAAGGTGAGGAAGGCACCGTTGAGATGAAGAATGCTATTGAAAACGTTAAGAAGATAGAAAAGAATAAGAGGGTGACATGTGAATTCATTCAAGAATGGGAAAAATAGGGCAAAACTATAACTGCAATGGACCAGTGACAAAAATCAAAACAAGCAGTAGTTCGTTCTACTAGCCAGTATGTCCTGAGTAGCTGCTAAGTGCTAATCACCATTACAAGTGCTAGTGATTGATCGGATACTTGCAAACATTTTTGAGTAGAGTGAACATTCCTATAATATTCCTAGAAAACAACATTCAAAACAGGCTGAAGGAAATCTTTGCTCATTGTTTTAACTTCGTATTTTTAGAAGGTTTGTGCTTTCTTTAAAATATCATGCAAGGCAACTAGTACTGGTTTAAAATTACACATTTTTAAAGTTTTGTCATAAGTTTTTTCTCATGTGCAGAGAAAACATATATCTAAATAAAATGTGAGCTTTTCACTTAATGTTGATGAAGATTCTTGTGTGAGTGACTTGTAGAGACAAAATTCTCAGGAGAATCCTGTGAGGCTCTAGGGAAGACATGGATGTGGCAGCCAGCACTCCGGCCACCTGAAGGAGGGCTCCACCTATGTCAGCTGTGCTGAGGCCCTGCAGGGGCCTGCACGTGTCCCCAATCACCAAGGCCCACATGCAGTGGGGACAGGAAACTCAGACTCTAGGTGAAGTGCTCCTTACAAGAAGGGTCAGCTGTGTACCTGGCAACTGCCACTCACAGCAGCGGGGGTCAGTGCACCAGTGAGGGGCAGGGAAATGCAAGGACATTGAGGGTTCCAAAGGCAGCCAGGTTGAAAGGAAGGGAGGTGAGCAAAGCAACTGCAAGAGTGAGAGGTAAAGCAGCTGGTGGAAGTCTGCAGGACTGAGAGGGGAACTGGTGGGAGCACAGAATATTTACAATACATTTGTTTTCTTATTAGGTAATCAATGTTTTAAGTTATTCAGATCTTGCCATCTTCTGAAGATTAATTAATGTTTTTAATGTTTTTAATTGTGTGACAATTATTTCCATGGCAAGAAATATTAAGAAGAAAGCCAGATAAAATATATCCAGGTGTTGTTGGATTTGAAAGCATCCTTACATTTGTAGAGATAACCTTTGGCCTTACCAAATGTTCCTCTTTATAAGAGAAAAATCAGTAGAAAACTTGGGGAACTGAGGCACTCAGCAACAGAATAATACAGTGTAATTAGGTATGATGAAGGCCATTTGCACCTGAAGATGTTCAAAAGGATTACTTTGAAGTAAATTGCCACAATTGGTCAAGAATTTTGAACAGAGGATCAATCACACAAGTCAGAAGAAGCTACAAGGCTTGTATATCCTAATATGTAGAATAGAAAAATAAAATTCTGCTGAAGTCAACTCTGCTGCTCTTCTTGCTTGCAAGCACAGAGGATAACTGATAGATCTAAATGTAACCAGAAAGAACTGCTTTGTCTTTAGAATGTGTATTTTGAAAGGTGAAGTACAAGAAATTTCAAAAATATTTACAAAATAACAAATCTATTTACTCCAAAATACAACGGAAAAATTAAGATTAGAGTTTTATTTTGTCTATAAAACATGTTGATTTTAACTTTTACTAACTACATGTATAGTTTAGCATTTGTTACATTTTAATGTACTGCGTACATTAGATTTTTTCACTTTGCAGTAATACCCTGATGTGCAAAAAGATTGCTAAGAAATATGAATAAATGGCAATTTTATTATTTTTAGCTAAATAATTATAATTTCAAAAGAAATCTAATAAAAATCATGTCGAATCATTGAGTATAAAATTACATATAATATGCAATGTTCTAGAATGATTATATGATATTATGCATGACATTTCCAAGATGAAAGCTTCTATAGCTTACAAAAGACTTAATACAAAAGACCTGAGAGGAAAAAAATGGCATAAAACAATAAATGACCTACTTTTTACTTCCTGGCTTATCACAATACTTAAATGATGAAGCAACCAAGGATTTAATATCTAACAGATAAATCAGATGTGATAGCAGTTTTCACAAACTATAAGTATACATTATTTTTCTTGAGTTTTCTTTGTGTTATCTCCGTATTGCTATGAATATGCCTGGGTCATCTTACTGTGTTGTTGGGATGGTAGTTGAGATGTAAGCCACTGTCACAAAGGGGAGAGGAGGTACCACTGCTCTGGTCACTTGGGGCACCTGCAGGAGACAAAATTGCAACATTCCACTGGTTAGATTTCCATACCATTCTAGACTGACATATTCCACATTAAACTTGCGAGTATACTCAATAAAATCAAATACATCGGGCCGGCCCGGTGGCGCACTGGATAGTGCGCCGCTTGGGAAGCGTGGCGGCGCTCCCGCCCGAGGGTTCGGATCCCACATACAGACCGGTTCCCACTCACTGGCTGAGTGAGGCGCGGGAGC
>NW_007729375.1:281918-283330 GCF_000696425.1 Galeopterus variegatus | reverse complement strand
CCGCTCACTGGCTGAGTGAGGCGCGGGAGCGACGCCGAGGGTTGCAATCCCGTTGCCGGTCCCCGGTCCGGTACGGGGGCAACACTGAGGGTTGCGATCCGTTGCCGGACATGGAAAAAGGCAAAAGACAAAAAAAAAAAAAAAAAAAAAAAAAAAAAAATCAAATACATCATATACTGAAGTAAAACTTTATTTCTCTTATATCAGAGCGAGAGTTTTGCAAGTAATCCAAGTGACTACAGGTATTGGGGCAGTATAAGAGACACAAAAATAGATATCTTTGATTTCAGAAAAAGTAAAGCATTATAAAGGAAGATATACAACCTTATAAATAGTATTGTTTTGTATTATTATTCAAAGTAGCCTACATTTATAAGCTATACTTATAGGAGTGCAAGATTTTGTCTGTCTACAAAGTTTCATTTCATGTCATGTTTCAAACTACTGGCAAATCCAATCTTTAGAAACTATAATTTTCCATGATGAAAAATGCTTGTATTAGCTTTGTCTTTATAAGTGCTCTTGGTATGTATTCAAGTACCTGCATTGAAGCTATCTAATTCTGAGAAATTGCAATGATGAAACTTTATATTAGCCCTTCTGAGAACACTATTCGTATTTATTTTTGAAAGATGAGTAATGTGTGCCTTAAAGATTTTTAATTTTCCAAGATTTCCTTACAATTTAGTAAGGAATAGAGTCAGAATTGGAATTCATATTTCTTGATGTCTGATTCCTTGCTTTTTATAAAGCAATTATTTTTTTGGAGCTGCAAATGTTGATAAACATTACCTGTTAATGTAATTACCTCCCAATTATTATTTGAAATATTATACTTAACTTCAAACATCACAGGACATAGGTAACAATCCCAACATAGTAACCAATGTACTCAAAAAATGAATGATTTCGTTCTCCTCTTTCGTCACTCTAAAATTTTATAGTTTTTCTGGTGCTAAGAACGGGATCAAAGGATTTCTTGCCTGGACATAGGTTTTTCCACTCTCTAAACCTTGAGGATTTCACACTGTGTTTTAGCTACTTTTTCTTGTAAATTTCATCACCACTTCCTCTTCTGAAACAATATTTTTATTATCTATATATATTACATTAAAACATATTCATTTTGAACTGAATAAAATGAAAACACAGCATATCAAATTCTGTGAATGAATCTTAATCAGTCATTTGAGTGAAATTTAAATATTTTAAATATTTTAAATATTTTAAAGTATACACAAAAAGAAGGTAGGTGTGTAGGTGTAAACTCAAGGATCTATGCTTGTATCTTAAGAAAGTAGGAATTAAAGAACAAAATAAAAGTAAATATACACATCAACAACAACAACAACAACAAAACCGGGGTGGGGGGGAGAGGAAGATTTAACAACCTCAACTTTTTTTTTTTTTTT
>NW_007729375.1:262529-280351 GCF_000696425.1 Galeopterus variegatus | reverse complement strand
AGAAACCCTGGTGACAATAGGCATAGAGCAGAGAGCTCTCCTTCCCACTGGGCGTGCAAATCCTCTTCCCCACCCAGAGGCATAATGTGACCAGGAACACTAGCAGGAGGATCTCATCATAAGTGCCTACTGAGGGAAATCACTTTGCCCTCAAGAGCCTAAGACTACCCTCTCCCACCTAGAGACACCACAGTGCTGGAGAGTCCCAACAAGGGTAACCCGTCCTCAACATCCCCATCACCCCACCTCCTTCCCAGGCAGGAGGTGACCCTCCACTACAAACAGTGACCCCAAAAGGCTCTCAGACACCACTAGATAAAGCATTCCTTCATCTAATTAGTGGCAGCAGGGGTCCAATCTGGGAAAGCACTGTTTATCTCCTCAAACAACCGCGAAGAGCACATAATCATCTCAACTGATGCAGAAAACAATCATTTAACATTATGCATCACCCTTTCATGATTAAAAATATAAATTCAACAAACTAGGAATGAAAGGAAATTACCTAAACATTATAAAGACGAGATATGAAAAGCCCACAGCTACTATCATTCTGAAGGATGGAAATGTAAAACTTTCTCTCTAAGATCAAGAACGAGGCAAGGATGCCCACTCTCAACTCTTCTATTCAGCATAGTACTGGAAGCCCTAGCCAGAGCAATTAAGCAAGAAAAAGAAATAAAAATATCCAAATTATAAAGGAAGAAGTAAAATTATATCTGTTTACAGATGGCATGAGCTTATATGTAGAAAATCCTAAAGATTCCACAAAAAAACTGTTAGAAGTAATAAACAAATTCAGTAAAGTTGCAGAATAGAAAAAGTACAGACATAAATGAGTTGTGCTTCTATCCAATCACAATTAACAACCAAAAATAAAAATTAAGAAAACAATCCCATTTACAGTAGCATCAAAAAGAATAATATACTTAGGAATAACCTAAATCAAGGAGGTAAGAATCTCATACACCAAAAAGTAAAAAACATTGTTGAAAAGTTACAGACAATACAAACAAATGGAAAGCACCCCATGTTTATGGATTGGAAGAATTAACATTGTTAAAATGTTCATATTAGCCAATGCAATCTACAGGTTCAATGCAATTCCTATCAAAATCCCTATGGTATATTCTTGCAGAAATAGAAAAAGAAAAACCTAAAATTCATATTGAACCACAAAAAATTCTGAATAGCCAAAACAATCTTGAGAGAATAAACAAACAAACAAAAACCAAGATGAAGACTTTACATTTTCTGACCTCAAGATATATTACAAAGCTATGGTAATCAAGAAAGTATGGTACTGGCATAAAGACAGACATATAGACCAACAAAATGAGAATTCAGAAATTAACTCTCAACACATTATCAAGTGATCGTCAACAAGGTGTCAGGGCTACACAACGGGAGAAGAATACCCTTTTTAACAAATTATTTTGAGAAAACTGGATATCCAATTGTGAAAAAATAAATATTGAACCCTGACCTTACACTATATATGAAAATTAACTCAAAATAAACTAAAGACCTAAACATTAGACTTGAAGCTATAAAATTCCTAGAAGAAAACTTAGGGAAAATCTTCATGACACTGGATTTGGGAATGATTTCCTAGACATGACACCAAAAGCATAGGCAACAGAAACAAGAAAAGACAAATAGGATTACAGAAGAATTAAACATTCTGTGCAGCAAAGAAAACAATCAATATAGTGAGTGAGAAAGCAACTTATGAAATGAGAGAATATATTTGCAAACTATATGTCTGATAAGGGGTTAATATCCAGAACTTCTACAATTCAACAAGCCCTGAAACCAAAAAACACACACAAAAAAATCCAATGACTAAATTAAAAAATGGAAAAAAGACTTGAATAGACATTTCTTTAAAGGAGATGAACAAATGGTCAACAAGCATAGGAAAAGATACTCATCATCGCTAATCATCAGAGAAATGCAAACCAAAACCATAATGAAATATAACTTCACAATCATTAGGATGGCCACTATCAAAATAAATGAATAAACAAACAAATAAATAAATAAACCCAGAAATAATGTGTCAATGAAGATATGAAAAATTTGGAACTCTTGACACTGTTGCTGGAAGTTAGTGCAGCCACTATGGAAAACAGTAGGGACGTTCTTGCAAAACATCACGATAGAATTACCATATGATTCAGCAATCCCACTTCCGGGTATGTATCCAAAGTAACTGAAAGCAGGATCACGAAGTGATATTTGTACACCATGTCCATTTCAGCATTATTTATAATACCCAAGAGGTGGAACCAGCTTAAATGTTCATTGATTCATGAATGGATTTTAAAACTATGGTATGCTGGAAGGAGGAAAAATCCCAGAAAATCACCAAAATGTATCATTAGACTGAGAAAATCGAGATTCAGCAGGGACATATAATTTAAAAAATAAAACATTATATAATTTATCCCTCAAAAAATAAAAAAAAGTATGTGGTATGTACATACAATGGAATTTTATTCAATATTATAAAGGAATGAAATTCTATGATGTGCTACAACATGGATAAGCCTAAGGACATTATGCTAAGTGAAATAAGCCAGTCAAAAAAGATAAATATTTTATTATTCCACTTTAATGAGGTATCTAAAGTAGTCAACCCCTTATAATCAGAAAATAGAATGATTTTTGCCAGGGGTTGGGAGCATGAGAAATGGGTAGTTGTTTAAGGGATACAGAGTTTCAGTTTTGCAGGTTGAAAAAGTTCTGAAGATCTGTTGCACAATCATGTGCATATAGTTAACATTACTATACCATACACTTAAAAATGGTTAAGAAGTTAAATTTTATGTTATGTATTATTTACCACAATAAAAAATATTTTCATTTTTGAAATATTAACAAGTTATTGGCAATTTATTAACAAGTTAATTATACATCTCTCCCGTCACTCAGGAATTCCACTCCTAGTTATTTACTTACTGTAGTGAAAGAAAATTATAAAACTGCCAAAAGCCCTGTACAAAAATGTTTATAGCAGCTTCATTTATAATAGCAAAATATTGGAAACAGCTCTGGTACCTACAACAGGAGAATGCTTTAACAAACTTTATTATATTCATAAAATGAAATATCACACAGCAATATAATGAACAAACTACTGAAATATATAGCATAGGTAAATCTGAAAGAAATTATTCAAAATGAAAGAAGCCAGAAATAAAAAATTACACACAGTATGGTTCCATTTTAGAAAGTTCTAGAATAGGCAAAATAATATATGCTGAAAATAATAGATGGTGAGATATTAAGTTAGTGGGTGTTTACATGGCTGTTGTTTAGTGGGAAGAGCCACAGAAAAACTGTTCTGAGACTGAAAGGAGAGGGGATTAAGCAAATGTGTGCCTTTCAGTACTGATCCAACTGCATTTAAGATCTTTGCACTTACCTGGCAAGTTAGCGCAGGTGCTTAGAGCATGGTGCTAATATGATCTTTGTACTTTATTGCATGTAAATTATGCCTCAGAGAAAACATATTCTTTAATTTTTTTAGCAAAAATATTAGATAATGTACATTTTATTTCAGAAACAAAGAGCAAGGAAGGAAAATTGATAAAGAACGTTTTAAGTAAGTCTTATGTAAATTATTACATTTCCACAAAGGCAAATTCTTCCTTCAATCTTCTGACTGTCATCAGGACAACTTCAGTGTAAATCTTGTTTGGCAAGAGTAGTAATCAAATCAGAGCACAGTTGCTGCTTGAACAACTTTGGTTTGAACTGCATTGGTCCACCTATACCTGAATTTTTTTCAATAAATATATTGGAAAAATTATATTGACACAGTTAAGTGGACTACCTAACAGTAGGCTATTAGTAGGCTACTAGTAAGTAGTTAAGTAGTTTAGTCGTAAACTACTTTAAGTAAGGATGCGGTGCCCCCATTCCCCCACACCTGCAGGGCTTGGGGTGCACAGCATGGCCTGGCTTCAACTTGGGCATAGTGTACTTGGGTAGTAGTTAAGTAGTTAAGTTTGGGTGGATTCAAAATTTATAGGTGGATTTTTGACTATGTGGGGTCAGCGCCCCCACAGAAGGATCAACTGTTTATCATGGTCTGATTTGAGAAAATGTATTCACCAAATACTATGAATGAAATTTAATAGAGATACATAATGCGCACAGGATATTTGATACGATACCCATTTTTAAAACAACACTTCTGCTACAGGTTGGAAAAGAATGGTAATGTGGTGAATACTTTCTGAAACAAAAATAACATCTGCTCCCTTCTCATAAAGGTTAGCAGAGCACTTTCTGATATAAAATGTTTATATTCAGCCAGGAATCCTAACTTTAAAAACAGATAGCAAATTTACTATCAGAAAATAATGGTTTACAAAGAGAATATGACGATGTGAACATTTTATTCATTCTTCATAAATGCTTACATGCACAGTCTTCATTCAATGGGAGTTTGAGGAAAGCAGGTGCTCTTTTTAAAAAAGACACTGTTAGCGTCACTTCTTCTCCAGCATTCCGAAGAACCTGAACCTAAGAATGAAAAGAACGCAATCTTTATCACGTTTACCAAGCTTTATGCCATTGCAAAACCTTGAAATTATTCATTGTCTTTTCCACTTCCCATTATTCCCTAAAGGTCAGAAACATTTTATGAAAGACAGAGGGAGTAAACTGATGCTTCAGTAATACGGCCACCAGTGTCCTGCCTCTCCTCACCACCCTGTGGTCCCCCATTCATGTACAGTGTGCACCATCTGTTCACACTTGTCAAGGTCTTCCTGAATTTATGGCCTATACTAGGCAATATGAGGGAGCATAAAATCTACTGAAAGACAGACGTAATGTTCAAATCACTGTACTTAGAAATTTAGTAAATATTTATTAAGCATCTACTATGCGTCATTAAATAGGATAAGCTTTGGAGATCTAAGAAAAAATGATCCTGCAGATATTGACCAGAGTGTTAATTCAAATTAAATAAAATTGGCCCAACTCACTCAAACCCTTTCTTAAAAAATTAATGGGCATTACTGTCCTGCTACACCTTTAAATATTTTCTTTTCTTTTCCTTGCAAACTAGGTATAATGATGGAGTCTGTTGTTAATAACTCTCAACTATGAAATTAGTTTGTCTACTTCTACCAGTTAAAATAATCTCAATTTCTCCAAAAATCATATCTAGAACAATGTAAGCAATGTAAAATTTAAAATATTTTAAAAACTTAAAAAAAGAATAAGAAGCTGAGGATTCTTTGGTAGCAAACATAACTGGAGACTATATAAACATATTTATATTTTTAAACACTTATGTAAACTAAGGGGAGAATTAAGAATAATTAGTGAAGAAGTAGTTAATAAATATGACAATATAACTTCTTATTAAATATACAGAAGAATTGTTCAAGCTTGAGTCATTAAATAATTGGCTATCAAAACAACTTAGAAGACTTCTGGCCCTGACAAGATAGCATAGTCTCATTCCTCTTTGCTCCTCCCCAGTAAGAACAACTACAAACACTGAAAAAAATGCAGGAGACAACCAAAAAGGGACTCTGAATGATGAAAAGAGAAAGGAGAACTGATTAGGGGTCTGAGAAGCTGGGTGCCCTACATGCCCCTGCCCAAAAGAAAAACATCAATCAGGCCTGGCATTTTCTGATCCCCAACATAAAAGAGTCTCATTCCTCTTTGCTCCTCCCCAGTAAGAACAACTACAAACACTGAAAAAAATGCAGGTGACAACCAAAAAGGGACTCTGAATGATGAAAAGAGAAATGAGAACTGATTAGGGGTCTGAGAGGCTGGGTGCCCTACATGCCCCTGCCCAAAAGAAAAACATCAATCAGGCCTGGCATTTTCTGATCCCCAACATAAAAACAGAAGGCAACCTTGCAAGGCTCACACAACCCCTGGTCTGAATGAGTCTCTGCAACACCAGGCAAACTCACCGAACCGCTGAAGAGGACTGATTAGAAACCCTGGTGACAATAGGCATAGAGCAGAGAGCTCTCCTTCCCACTGGGCGTGCAAATCCTCTTCCCCACCCAGAGGCATAATGTGACCAGGAACACTAGCAGGAGGATCTCATCATAAGTGCCTACTGAGGGAAATCACTTTGCCCTCAAGAGCCTAAGACTACCCTCTCCCACCTAGAGACACCACAGTGCTGGAGAGTCCCAACAAGGGTAACCCGTCCTCAACATCCCCATCACCCCACCTCCTTCCCAGGCAGGAGGTGACCCTCCACTACAAACAGTGACCCCAAAAGGCTCTCAGACACCACTAGATAAAGCATTCCTTCATCTAATTAGTGGCAGCAGGGGTCCAATCTGGGAAAGCACTGTTTATCTCCTCAAACAACACCAGCAGGGAACAGCGGGAGCCCCAGCAACACACAATAAATTAATCAGATCAAAGCAGCACCAAACAAGCTCTAAAGCAGATATTGTAAATGAAACCACAGCCCACAAACCTGTGTGCTAAACATAGTGATTTCCTGCATTAAAAAAAAAAAAAATGTCCTAAATAAGACTCAGAGTCATCTAACATAATAGAAAAACTGGGCAGGATATAATAAAAATCACATGTTGTACCTGGAAAAATCACAATTGGAAAGAAAAAGGGTAATCAACTAGCATCAATAAGATAAATCACATATTAGAAATTATCTGACAAGGACTTTGAAACAAGCTTAATAAAAATGTTTCAACAAGAAATTACAAATTCTTTTGAGCTACATGAAAAGTTACAAAATCTCAGCAAAGAACTAACAAGTTATAAAAAAGATCCAAATGGAAATTATACAATAACAAAAATTAAAAACTTTCTGGATTAGCTCAATAACAGTGGCGATGAGAGAGAACAGAATTAATGAAGATAAGTACAAACAATGGAATGAACCCAGTTTGAAGAACACAGAAAATAAAGAGAATAGTAACAAAATATATAAAGTTTATATTAACTGTGTCACAGAGAAGAGGAGAAAGAAGGGTGGGGCTAAAAGAGTATTTAAACAAATAATGTCTGAAAACTTCTCAAACTGAGTGATAGACCATCAGCCCACCAACTTAAGAAACTGAGGAACTCCAAAAGGATACAGCCAAAGAAATCTACACCAAGATTAAAATTTTGCAAACTAAAAATAACAACACACAAAAAAACAAACTCTTAAAACTCTTAAAAGCAGCCAAGGATAAAGGACATATATGGACATTCTTAAGTTTTTTTTTTTTTTTTTAAGAAATCAAATCCATGAATACATAAAAAAGATAATACATCTTGATCAAATGAAGTTTAATCCGCTTAAAAGCAGCCAAGGATAAAGGACATATATGGACATTCTTAAGTTTTTTTTTTTTTTTTTTAAGAAATCAAATCCATGAATACATAAAAAAGATAATACATCTTGATCAAATGAAGTTTAATCCAGAAGTATGGGGTTGATTTAGCACTAAAAGGTCAATTAGCATAATTAATCATATTAAAAATGTAAGCTGACTCATCAAAAATAATTTGAAAAAATCCAAAATCTATTTCTGATGAACACATTGAGCAAAGTAATAGTAGAAGGGAACTTACACAAACTGACAGAGAACTTATGAAAAACTCACAGGTAACATCATACTAAATGGTGAAAGACTGAAGGACTTAAGGCCCTAAGTATAGGGGGGAAAAAAGGAATATCCATACTAACCTCTTCTAGTCAACATTACATTTTAATGAAGGTACTAGCCACAGCAATATAGAAGAAAAAAAAATATGCATTAGATTTGAAAGGAAAAAACAAAAGTGTGTCTTTATCTGCAGTTGACTTGATGGCTTACATAGACAATGTTGTGGAATCTACCAAAGGAAACAAAAAAGAAAAAAAGCTACTAATAAAAACTAACAAGCAATACTATAGTAGTTGTATTTAGCAAGGTTGCAGGATATAAGACAAACATGCAAATAACAATTACATTTCTGTATACTCGCAATCAGAATTTCCAATTTTGACAACAGCAGTATTTTATTAAGGCACCAAAAATATGATACTTTTGTATTAATCTGACAAAAATTCATTGTAGGAAATGCAAACAAACGTACAGTGTCAGAAAACAGACTAATGGTTGTCTAGGGAGTGGGAAGAAGTAAAAATAAAAAAAGGTGGAAGGAGAGATAATAAAAGGACAAGATAAAATTTTTGTAGTTAATAAGTATTTTATTATCTTGTCTGTTCTAGTAATTTTATAGATTTATACAAATATCCAAATGTATCAAACTGTACACTTTAAATATGTACAGTTTATTGTATGTTAACTATCCCAGAGTATTACTGGCCATAAAGACACAAAATAATTTTTAAAATGCAAAAAAATCAATCTATGTCACCACATTAAAAGTAGAAAATTATATAATCATTTTGATAGATGCCAAGAAACATTTGATTAAAAATTTTAAAAATGGAGTCTATAAATGATTATTCTTAAAATTATAAAAATTATGAACAAAAAACTCAGACATCATTGTTAATGGTGACTTATTGATATATTTTTTCCCTGAGATCAGAAATGAAGAAAAAATGTCCCCATCCCCTTTTTTCCTTAATCTTTCTTCAGTTCTTAGTACAATAAGGCAAAAAAAAAAAAACAAATAACATGCATAAGAACTGAAAGAAGAAATAAAATTCTCATTTCCTGATATTACATGATTTTGAAATTAGAAAATCCTTAAGAACCTAAAGACATTATTATATAAGACATTATCAGCTGAGTTAAGAGAGCTTAGTAGGAAATAGCATAGATACAAATTTAATATATAAAGATCACTGGGTTTTGGTTTAATACCAACAAATATAAAATGTATTTTTAAATAAATAGAAGGATATTTTATGTCATGGATTGCTAGATAAAATACTATAAAGATATCAATTCTGTTCTATTTTTCTGTAGATTCAAGATAATCCCACTAAAAGTCTCAATAATTTTTCTTTCATTTTTTGCCTTAATATAAACTTATGAACTTGGCTTATGTATTGACATTGACATTATATTATAACACTTAATACTGATATACTCAGTATTATATAACTATCGGGAATTTGTAAGGAATTGAAATATAGGGAGCAGTGTAATAAAATATCTAAATACTCATATTTGATAGTAAGTGTACAATAGATAATATCTAGTGTTAAACAATAAAGACATAACAGTATCAACATCTGAAGTGTAAATTTTGGAATAAATATGACATGTATAAGTTCAATGTGTGTTTTAAATTTTTTGTTCACATTTCCTCCTATGCTCTGAATGTATATTTCATCAGCCTGATACTGTCAGGGTGGAAAATACAGGTTCTATATTGTGAATAATAATGAATAGATTCTTCTCACAAAATTGGAAATTGGAAACAACAAATTCAGTTATCTTTTTCATTTTTATTCACAGTTTATGATTCAAACTAAATGTGAATTTTAAACAGACAAAGTGTTAGCAGAGTTATTCTTTCACACTGCCTTATGTGAGTAGCTGGGCAAAGAGACTGAGGTTGGTATATGATGGCAATCAGTAAGAATGGAAAAGGAAAATGGAGTTAAAATGATATTTATGAGTTTAATCTAATATTTAAACCACCACAAATCTAACAATTCAGATCATGAACTGAATGTTCTTAAGTTCCATTCATCTGTTAAGAAGGAAACTTCATAAAACTTTTTTTTTGTTCTTCACCCTTGTCTCTCCTCCCTTGAAGGCTAGTCTGTCTTATATGAGAAATTTAGCTAAAGAGGAATTTAGCTACCTGCCAGCACTCTGGTATATGAAGCCCGGAGTGCCCGGAGCTGCGTTTAATTGATAGAAAGAGGGCCCTGCTGCTTGGCTGCTTTGCCTGGGCATGTTTTAAGCACATGTCAGTACACGCACACACACACACACACACATACCCCTTCAAGGGCAGCTGGGGCCATGAGACCAGCTTGTGAGCATCACAGTCCCTACCCTCCCATGACATTGAGGCAAACAAGTAAAATTTAGAGAGAGGAAGATGAGATCCACTGCTGCCTGACAAGGAAAATGGAAAACAGTCACCTAGAGTTTTACATTAACATTGGCTCATCCCATTAGACTAACTGTTAAGTGAAGTAAATTATGTCCTTAAAATCCTGGAACTGGGCTGAAAAGGATCTTAAACATGACTTTGAGGACTGATTTTGAAACAGGCTGTTTTACAGACAAAATAACTAGGCTAACCTAGGCAACTCTAACATGCTTTACTATTCATCTTAAAATGGTTGCTTCATACAGACAACAAATAAATGAATAATTTTCGTGAGGTGGCTTATAAATTGGGTGAAAATAAGACTTTACCTTATTACATGTATTTTTGGGTGACTGTCAGTGATGAAACTGTAACTTAAAGGCTTTCACACTGGGGTTGGGGAGTCCTGCTGTCATCATGTATCTGCTTGCACATTCAGGTTTACAAAGGAGTCTCCAGGGGTGGCAGAGTGAGGGAGCACACTGCCCTTTTGTGCTTTAGTGTAAGTGTATACATTCACACCTACAGAATTCACACAAAGTCATGGTGGTTGCCTGTTTTCAGGCAGGAAGATAGGGCCTTCTTGAGAGATAAACATCTGACCAAGGAAGAAATCTGTAACATTCACAACAGCTGGTACTGTTGGATTGGATAGCAGAAATAATCCAACTTGAAATTAGGTTATAGAACTGTATCTAGGACAACCTTATCATATCATCTTTGGAAGTAGTGAGCATATCAACTGAGAGAGGTCATATGCCATTTGAAATGCAGAGGAAACAATGCAAAAGAAAAAAGGGCACATCAGCTTTTACCTTGAATTGCTACAACCATAGTATGTGGAACAGTGATGGAAGAGATAGTAATACAACAAATTAGGGATGGAATTAGGATAATTGTGGACATATAAGTTCAAGAAAGGTAATGCAATATCCCTGAAGATGCATTTTATTTATTAACTTATTTCATTATCTTTCCTGCATTTTCATTTGTAAAAACATTTCATATATATATATATATATATATATATATATATGCAAATATGTGTGTGTGTATATATGAGTATATATAAAGAAATGTAATAGGGATGCTTCTATAGGCATTTCTAGTCTAAATTTTATGTCATTTAAAAAAATTCACAACAAAAAGTGATTATCTGGTTTTAATATTGAAATATGAAACTATTAAAAGGTTAATATTTCAGAATTCCTAAAGTTTCAGACTAAAATAGCAGTGAAATGTGCAGTAATTTTTGTATTTTGGTAAATATTTATTACAACTAAGAATAAAGATTCAACTTTCAACTCTAATAAATCTCATTTCTATTAGTAAGGATGTAATAATAATAATATATCAATGAATTTCAGTATGGGAGCCATTTCCTTTAGTGAGGCAAGAATGTTAAAACACTTGATCAAATTTTACCATAATATTTAATACTGTGACTGAAAATAATTTCATAATTTTTGAAGACCCCATTGAAACAAGATTCTATATTATAAAAGTGTCTGAAAAGTCATACTCTATCCAAGTTAAACTTTAACACAAGTAAAATACATTGTTACCTAGTTCACATGGCTATAGAAATACTATTTCAGTATTTGTTTTAATTCCAAAAGATTTCCTAAATAATTCAAGCAATATTTTGCTCTGTTTTCTTATTGTTATGAGGTAAATTGACTAGTTTGTGATCCATTAAGCAGGATAAATTAAATTTTACAATTGTTAAAAGCTCTACTTTAAAAAAAAATCAGGAATAGAAGAGTAAAACAGAGTTTTATCTAATTCTTAAAAAATGTGATTTCAGTAGGAAATGATTGAAGTTGTCTAATTGATTCATTAAATTAAAATGAAAATGAAAAATAAAGGCTGACATAAATAGTATGAAGAAAAGAAACAAGAGACCATTATTAATATGAATATATATGATAGTACTGTATTTATAATGTATGTATTATAATAATGTAGTATTATATATGTATGTGTATAGAATCCAGCAGGTGACAAACAAAATTGTGCTATGACCAAGTAAGCTTTATTTCAAAAACTGTAAGCCTGGATAAATATCAGGAATTTATTACCAATATAATTAATTTTGTCAAATCAATATAACTTCTATTAAAGATTGTGAAAGGACATTTGATCCAATTGAGCAGTAATTCCTGATTAAAACCTCTAAGAAATAAATGTAAGACTAGAAGAAAATCCCTGTCATGCTCCTCCACTTTGGGCTGTCCCTGACCTTAGCATGCTCTTTACCTAAATACCCGTATTTGCATGGCTAACATCTTTGCCTCCTTCTACTCTTTGCTCAAAAATCATACCAAGGAGCCTTTCCCTCACCAACCTACTTAAAATAATTCCCCACATACCCATGCCTTTGCGTACCTACTCTACCTGTCATTTTCCATGCCTATTAGCACCTCCTAGCCTACCCCAGCCTGTGCTGACATAGTGTCTACCCATGTGCTTACATAATGTCTGTTCTGCTGGTATCTGTCCTTGCCCCTTCAAAATGTGTGTTGCATGAAGGCAAGGCAACTGTTCCATATAGAGCCTTCATTAAATAGTTTTCAATGAGTAAGTTTAATAAAGTGAACTTTAAAAAGCAGCAAAAATTACCCTAAATGTTGAAATAATAAAATCATGTCAACTAAAACCAGGTACTAGATTAAGATGCCTTCAAACTGCACTATTTTTCAACAATATTTTATAAGTTCTAGCAAATATAGTAAAATTAAAAAATGAAATTACCTTTACAAATATTTAAAAAATAAAATTATATCTATTAAAATATAATTGTAAGGTGAGAAAAAAAAACTAATAAACTTCACTAAAATACCAATTGGAATTTAAAAGGTAACATGTTGAGTTAGCAGCGTATAAGATTACTATAACCTAAAATGCCCTTTTCCTATGGTAGCAGTAAACATCAAAAGAAATAGTAAAAATCTAGAAAATAAAATCTCTACAAAATCCTTAGGGATTTAACTAATGGGCATAGATTACTTTGAAGTAAATTTTAAATTCTTATTGAAGGACAGAAAACAAAACGAACCCTTGCAAGGATGTGCCGTGTGCCTGATGAAATCCTCTGACAAAGTCAATTGGAGGTTTTAAAACATCCTTCCAATTAATGGGCATAGATTACTTTGAAGTAAATTTTAAATTCTTATTGAAGGACAGAAAACAAAACCAACCCTTGCAAGGATGTGCCGTGTGCCTGATGAAATCCTCTGACAAAGTCAATCGGAGGTTTTAAAACATCCTTCCAAACATAGATTACTTTGAAGTAAATTTTAAATTCTTATTGAAGGACAGAAAACAAAACGAACCCTTGCAAGGATGTGCCGTGTGCCTGATGAAATCCTCTGACAAAGTCAATTGGAGGTTTTAAAACATCCTTCCAATTATACAAGAAATACTTGAAAAGGAGCAGCAGTAGGGGATAGAAGGAGAGGAGTTATCAATATCTGAACATTCTGTTAAGTAATATAATCAAATCAATAACATATTGATGTTGCTATAGATATACATGAGAGGACATGAATATAAATTCCAATAGATATTACATTACTTGAACTTTTAATACATGATAAAAATATTTTTAAATTCACTGTTTAAAGACTGGTTATAGAGCAACTACCGAGCCACCACTGGAAGCCCCCTTGCCTCCCCTGTTGGAACGAGGGGGTGCTACCACAGGCCTCAACCACACTCCCCCTCCTTTCTCCTCTTCCCACTCTATTGCTCTGCAACAACTTAGAATGTAAAAAATAATAATAATATTAATTAGTAAATAAATTTTAAAAAAATAAATAGATAAAGGGCTGGATATAAATGGTGCAGGCACATTTAGCTATTCTTTCAGAAAAGAATAAAACAGGACACTATTTCAGACAACTCCATTGACAATTAATTTCAATGAATTAAAGAGTTATATGTAAAAAAGTACCACAGAATAATCTGGTAGGAAATTATAGAGGAGTTTATATAAAATCTAAGAGTGAGAAGAAAATATCAAACTGAACTATGAACCCAGACCTATATCTGTATAGGTTCTGTTTATATCTGTAAAGTTATATATAGATAGCTATGCTCGTAAATGTAAATTTTACAGTTTCGCCTTTTCAGTTCAGCTGAGTTACTACTGACTTCTTGCAAATAGATATGAAAACAATTGTTTTTTATTTGTTTATTTGTTTTGGTCTCAATTTCCATAAGCAACTCTTACACAGGGCCACTGTTAATTTAACCCTTAAAGCTATGTTTTTGGATGATATCAAAAGAAAATTTCTTGGTTCAAAGATTTACTAAGGCCAATAGATAGGGTCAAAGACTTTCATGTTTACCATTTCACTCTTGTACTGGACAAATGCAGGAAGAAAAACCAGCTTGATTCTTGCATCATATTTGTAATAGATTGTATTTTAAACCATAAAAACAAAACTAGATCAACGTGCAAAAAGTATGCTGAATAATAGCAAAGACTCACCTACCCTGTACAACAATATAACAATATAAACCAAATATTGTACATATAGCAAATATAACAGTTTTTTTCTCTACTGAAAACTGGGCCACATTAACTAACTAATACATTCTTTTGATTTGTTAATTTGTTCCCATGAAGTTTTACATTCAATTGTATGTTTCATAATTCACATTTATTTAAATGGATACCATGAAAAAGTGCTAACTACCATGAAAATTAAGGATTTATATTGTCACTATAAGTGCTCAAGGTATAATACAGCCTTAGGTTTATTAAATAAAGCCTGTGACATAAACAAGGCAAAAGTTATCATCTTTTATTTTAAAGATAAGTTTTTGAAAACATTGAAAAGCCAAGTGACTTGCTCAAATATAACAGCTAAAATAT
Source organism: Galeopterus variegatus (assembly GCF_000696425.1). Lineage (NCBI taxonomy): Eukaryota > Metazoa > Chordata > Mammalia > Dermoptera > Cynocephalidae > Galeopterus > Galeopterus variegatus. The sequence goes on along the minus strand of NW_007729375.1, from coordinate 265,449 downwards.
GGCAGTGAAAAATAAAACTACATGTATAAGTGAGTTCTCCATTCCTTCCAAATAATTTCTTAAAATGCATATTTTACTCATAACAATTTCAAGACAATCATCAGCACCTATTAGCCTCCACATGTGTCTTTATGGAGTCCAGCTGTACAGAACCACTTCACTGCCCTAGTTCTGAGAAGGAGCTAGAAGATAGAGCCCACTTAAGTATAGAAAACAAGATGAAATGGAGCAAGTATCTTCTCTATATACTGATAAGATTTCAGCTGTATGTTACTTGTGCATATTATTTTGGGGGATCAATGAGTATAGAATTTAAATCAACTCAGCAAACATACATTGAATGTTTATCATGTTCAAAATGCCATGGGAAGTAACATGGAATATGCAATGTTGAAAAGAGGATGATAAACTCCTGCAGTCCTAGAGACTACCAAACTAGTTGGAAGACATGTGCTTACAATCAATTGAAAGTGACAAAAAGACATAAGGTTTTTAAATGTAAATAGCACTGTATAAGGAACTCAGGCATAATGGTGTTTTTTCTAGTCACTCCGCTAATAATACTGACATCACTGAAGTTCTACAGGGTCATCTCCCTGCTTATTGTGGCAGAACATACAAGCAAACATACAACAGCCTGTGCAATGCTGTCCCTGCATGTGAAGGTCCCAGCAATGGTTCCACCAGTTTCTACAGTTATCTCACTGGTCATATCTCAGAGCGCACCAATGATCTTCTCAAATGAGCAAAAGCCCCATCATCATATTAAAATGCAATAAAATATTTACAGAGGCCCTAAAATACTTAACTCAGACCCTTAACTTTTAATACCTCCTACCTTCCTTCAATGATGAAGAGTATATTTATAAAATGCTATCACTGCACATTAAATAAAGTATATCCACTTCAAATGTTGGGAGCAGGGGAAGAAAAGACATACCTGACAGGCTAAAAAGATTGTAGCATATTTCTTATACATAGTTATGATGTACTTGAGTCAGAATAATGAGGTACAGGACATCTCCACATCTAAGAAAATCCAAAGTGTTTGAATAAAGTCTCATACTGATGGTAATATTTGATATAAGCACTTTAGGGGAAAATAACTTAAGCCTATATTTACTCTGTTTATTTCTTTTTTTTTTTTTTTCTTTTTTTCTTTTTTCATTGAAACATAGTTGATTGTACATATCTCTGGGATAAGGAATTGAATAGAATTACCTGTGTGCAATATGTGATTCTCAAATCAGGATAATTAGTATTTATAATAGTAAAACCAATACTATATAAATGTTTAGTTTGTAAATCAAGTGCCAGATTTAAGTAGAATTCCTGAAGGAAAAGAAAGAAATCATAACACTTTTTCTTTATTTTTACAGAATCCTAAGATTATCTCAAGCATAATGAATTGTCAAAATCTAAAAAACAAAGCTAAATATTATCACACCCACATTAGAATTGCAGCTGCAGAATACAGTTGCTAAACATTTATGCATATTATCACAAAATGTTTGCACACCATAGAAATAAGAAGTAAATATTTTACAACTGCTTACACTGTTCCCTGACACATTCTGTCATTTCAGTCTATTGCGTGAGTCATTTTAATATGTTATTCCGAATCTTAAATGTTGTCCCCTGTGAAGCATATTGTAAATGTACAGTATAAATGCTCTAATATCATTAGCAGTACTTTTGGAGCCACCACAAGTGCGCTGTGCCAGCACTGCCTTGTTGACTAAAGTCTGCACATGGAGAAACAGCTGTACTGTCACAGGAAAACAGTGGTTTCTTTGAGAATCTGGCAATTTCAAACACTTAAAAATAGATGTGTACATCCCAAGTATAATGTATTAAATGAGTAGGGAGAAAATAGTTGCTAACTACATAAAGAAAAAAATATATATCTCTTCTATTACTTAATGATTACTTTAAATTTTGGCTTTCAGAGAAATCTGTCATGCACAAAAATGTCAGACATAAGATAACTGTGACAGTTATCAAGATATTTATTAAAGTGTACAAGATGCATGTACTTTATGTGATTGCTCAATATTTGTACTTTTGGCTTTCAGAGAAATCTGTCATGCACAAAAATGTCAGACATAAGATAACTGTGACAGTCATCAAGATATTTATTAAAGTGTACAAGATGCATGTACTTTATGTGATTGCTCAATATTTGTACTGGATTGAATTATATGCCCCCAAAACTCCCTGAAGCTTGAATTGTGTACCCCAAGTTTGATGTATTGAAAATTTAACCCCCTACTGAGGCTGTTAAGAGGGTGGGAAATCCTAGTGTTCCCTGGACTTTGGACTTCCAAGACTCAGAAACTGTCGGCAAATAAATTTTATTTTCTTTTTAAATCACCCAGTTTTGAGTATTTTGTTATAAGCAACAGAAATAAGACTAATACAATATTTAATACATATTTGAAAGTAATGTATATCCCCCATCTTCCCTATATGGAAATTAGTGAGACTAACTAAGGATGACCATTAGCAAACTTATGAAATTATTGCCTTTCTATTTTGTCATCTCAGACCTCTCTATAGTCTATTTTTCTACTTCAAGATCTTTCCAATGAGAGTCTCAGAGGACTCTCATCACGTGGTCCCTTAATGATGGGAAAAACAACAACAACAACAACAACAAAACAATGAAAAACCCAAAACAAAACCTTTTGGGAAATCTTTCGTTTTCATGCTCTGGGCTTAAGACTCAGATTTCAGCCTTGTCCCCATTTCTCTCCAAACCAAATGCATCAATATCTTAATCCAAAGCAACCCCCAGGAAAGGAGCACACACACCAATAGTTAAACATAGTTTGGTGCCAGCCAGTATGTTACCCGTCATATCTTATAAGTGCATTTTATGAGGTCATCTGGAAATCTGCGCATCTTGTGTGACTTCACA
>NW_007729375.1:226007-262069 GCF_000696425.1 Galeopterus variegatus | reverse complement strand
TATCTTATAAGTGCATTTTATGAGGTCATCTGGAAATCTGCGCATCTTGTGTGACTTCACAGCGATGGTGTAGTACCAGCAAATTTAAGCTCCATCTCCTTAAATGCATTGAACTAAGTGACTGTCAATTTTAGAACTCGTTAGGCTGTTCACCTGAGACATAACATTTTGAAATGGTTTATGTTCAGTTAGATTTTAGAGGAATGAATGTTCACTGGGAGTGTGTAAACTTACGAATAATACTTTCAAATGAAACATTACAGAAAACTACTGACTGTAAATCTCATAATTATTTTCTCTGAAAAGCCAGTGGTAGGTAGGTGGGAATAGGTGAATCTTTGCTCCCTGCCCATATGGAATATTAAAGACACCAGAGCCACAAGCCTTTGAAATCCCATTAATCTCACTCCACCTGCCTTAGTAATATTTGAAGTCTTGAGTAGGGTAAGAGTTTACGTTTGTTGGTAATAAGAGGAGGAAAAGAGCTACTTTTACTTCCATATCTATTATTGCTCTCGTCTCCATAGCAACCTGGGGCAGCAATGCTCCTAGGCAGAGCTACTCCACAGTGACAACCTAGAGGACAAAAGAGGAAGCATGAGAAAGACATCTTGACAGATGGACTGGAGCAACAATTTGTCAGATCACTGGTCTGGAAATCAGTACAATTTTGCTGACTCTGTTGCTCTCTTAGCTTCATCAATGGGAAACTGAATTAATATGTCTCTAACGTGTAGCATGCCAGGCTGAAAGTCTAGGACCAGCCCTGTTTCCATTCACTGCTGGAACTGACCACCTCACTTCCATTACCATCCAGAAGTCACAAAACTGATTAATATAACAAATGCTGCATTTTAAAGGAAACCATTGGGAGTGATGACACATGTTGTCTCTTTGATAATGCATTGTGAAGGAAGGGTTCTTAAACATTTTCCACACCAACCATTAAAAATTTTTGTTGTAAGAGTACATAACCTATTCCAATTGTTGATAAGGGAAATTTTCAGATCAATACTATGACTTTTTTCTAAGTCCAGAGTAATATGAAAACCAAAGTGCAGACCTCTTATCCTAGATATATAAACTCAATGGTTTCTTAAGATAGAAATGTAAGGTTTTTGAATTTCATTTAATGTGATCATAGTTAAGCATAGAACTTCATATTCCTAAAACATACAAAGCAAAATTAATCATGGGGAGATGATAGTGTAAAAATCTCAAAATAAAGCAAACGTCATATAGTCTATCACTAGAATCTTATGATTCCGTATTCTGTGTGTTGATCAGGTATATCTTCACACTAGTGCTTGTTGGGGCGTTGAGGCCACACACCTCTTCCCGGGGCAGAGAACTAGCCATGACCCCACCCACATACGCGTATGTAATCTGTTGAAAACATTCTCCTGGACAGGAGAGATAAAGATGGTGCCTGACAGAAGCTGCCAGGAAGTGGCCAAGGAAAGACGTAGTTTAAAACTATTGGATAAAAGATATTTCCGTGCTCGTGCTCACCGCGTGATTGCAATAGCAAAGCATTAGAGCAAGATGCATGTTCACATGACCTTTAAGATGATACGTTAAAGTTAGGAAATCCCCTTGCCATATGCTTATAAAAGCAGGTGCTTGTGTGAAAATAAATGGAATTGCTTGACAGAGCCCCTGCCGAGTCTGAGTGTCTCTCTGTGGGCTGAATAGGCGGGCAGCAGACTCACCTTCCTCCTGGGCTCTCCTGGCCACTAGGGTGGCAGCAATCATCCTACCAGTTCCCTCTCTGGCTCATCCCATGGTGGAGGGATAAAAGGGGCTACTGAATAGGCGGGCAGCAGACTCACCTTCCTCCTGGGCTCTCCTGGCCACTAGGGTGGCAGCAGTCATCCTACCAGTTCCCTCTCTGGCTCATCCCATGGTGGAGGGATAAAAGGGGCTACTGGGAGGTTCGGGGCCGCAGCCCCTGAGCCCCTGCAAGCGCTCTTTTGTTCTGTGGTGCTGTCTCCTTAAACTGTAAACTCTTTATTGGGAGAAACAAACTATCCACTAACACTTTTTATACACAAGAGGATGCTATGTGTGCACTTGATATTCAATACTTGTTTATTACTAAAAGTAATGATAATTATGGCTTTGTGATTCTTATTATTTGAGCTACATCACAATAAAAACAACTGTATATTCTCTCATTTTCACAACCTGTAATTCTTTCAATAAAATATTTTGTTGTTAAATAAAAACTAATTTCTGTTGTAAAAGTAAAAATATTTTACTAGTCAATTATTAAACCATATAATATATTCTATATCTGATCATCAATAATAATTTTGTAAAGAATACAAAAACGTCTTTGACCACAACTTCAATACTGGGTCACTTTTGAACAGAACACTTTAGAGATGGTTAATATGGTGTGGTTTCTTTATGTGGTTAACATTGTAATGCCAAAAGATTACACATCATTTAATTATTTCAATGCTAACTAGCAGTTGGTTTCCATTTATTTACCTAGATTGTGTGTGGTTCTCCATGTTGGAACTTGTTAAATAGCCTGAGCAGCAATGCAGCTAACCAGTAATAAATTTAACTAAGCCAGGTGTTACAGCTCCAACAACTGGTATTTCTCCCCTGTATTTTTTCTCGAGATATCTCATCACTGACTTGAAAGTGGCCCCATTCATCCCAAAGGTGACTGTACCACCTGATCATGGGTCAGCCCCCTATTTTAATTTGTTCATGATGGAAAATATCTCAAGGAAGGAAAAGATGATAATATTTCCCAAAGCTAACTTTAAGCCTCACAGAGTGAATGCAATTATTTGTGCGGTAAAGGTAGGGAGAAGGGGGAGAGTGTGACATAATAAAGAATGTTATATTGAAAGATTTGAGATGTTAAGTCATCTGAGTTAAAAAATAAAAGAAATTTATTAGTATTATGTTTCAAAATGTTCTACATGTAATTGTAGCCAGGGATGCTCTATCCTCATTTAGACAAAATCTTACCATTTTGTATTCTCCACAGCTAATAATGCAAATTTTTATAATCTCGCCTCATCCAATTTATTACCCTAAATAACTAACATGTACTGAACCTCTACAATGAAGAAATACAACAACATTTATTAAGAGCCCAGGAAAAGTTGAAATATAGACAAAGATTTGTAATTGCCAGTGTCCAGTCAATAGAAATAAATTCAGGCACTTCAAACAGGTTAATCTAATCCATATGTCATGGAAAACCTCCATAGGGGTATGTGAGGCAACACAGAAACCCACCACCACCCAGGATGGAGGACACCTCGTGAGGATGATGTCAGCCAGGCCCAGGAGCCACACTGGTGCTAGATCAAAGACAGGGCTGTCTTGTGAATACAGAGGAAGGACTCACCAGTGAGATTCACATTAAAGCCAAGAAGGGCTGGTTGGTTAGCTCAGTTGGTTAGAGTGTGGCACTGATAACACCAAGGTCCAGGGTTCAATCCTTGTACCAGCCAGCCACCAAAAAAATAAACAAATACATAAGACCAGGATGTGGAAATCTTATGTTATATGAAACCAAATCTTGTGCAGATGAGGGGCTAAATGAAGTATGATGGAAATTAAAAACTGGAGGAAAGCATGAATGGGAAAAAGAATCTCTTCCCAGTGGGGAAATATGCAGAGGAAAGGCACTAAGAAAATCCATTCCAAATTATACAGAAGAAAAAGCATTTTTCTGTTAACACTATACATCACAGGTTTGGAACACTTGGAAACACTGTCTGACGTTTGTCATCATATGAAATTCACATTCAAGGAAGAAGGATGGATAATCTCAAGAGTCCCTTGATACCGAAGCTCTACAACATCCCAGGGGTGTTGGGGGAAGGCTAAGAACTTTAATTCTCATTGTATTTTCTGAAGATTATATATCATTATATACAATATTATTATATAATTATTATAACAAATCATCCCCAAACTATTTACTCTAAATGGCATGTACTTGTTATAATTCAGGCTCTAAAGCTGGATTTCACTGGTTTGAATTCTTTTTCCACAATTTTCCAGCGACATCACCCTGGGCAATTGGTTAAACCTCTCCATGGTATCTCTTTCTAACCTCTGAGATAGTAGTAGTAGTGATATCTACTTTTACTTATGAAGATAAGGTATTTTACTACTAGCAAAATAATTACAAAAGAGTGTGGTACTTTGTATTTACTTAATAAGTGTTACCATTGATTACTAGAAAAAATATTCAGATTAAATGAAATGATAAGAGAAATTTCAGATAAAATGCTTTCTTCTGGAACTTCTATGTATTCCTATAACAAATATTTTTTTTTCAAAAAAATTATTAAATAAATATATGGAGCCCCAGTGAAATCGACTTAGAAGTATCTGACTTACCATATGTTCTCAGCCAGTTTCTCACTTTAAGGGCCACAAGACAAATGCCAGGAAGTCCCCAACATTTAAATAATAGGGCTGTTTTAAATAGGATGAATCCCTCAGAAAAATATAGATTCAGCCACACAGGCACACTACTAAACTCAGAGAGAAGGAAGGAACACAAAATTTGAAAACATATTTTTAATGGATATAGTTTACAATTTAGAGAAAAAGAGAGAAGTTATCCCTGAAATCCTCAAATTGAAAAATGAAAGCAAATACTGGCGATTTGGAAATTGCTTCAGTGATTAGAAGAGTAAAATGGTTCATAACAGCCAGGGAATTTCAGGAACAGAAAGTAACTTTAAATTTCTTCTTATCAAATTTTATATCTCATTGAGAAATCTATAATTGGAAAGACACATAAATAGATTAAACAGGAATCCAAAAATCTGTAGTGAAAGAATGACACCAGATTAATCCTAAAGCAATCAAGTGTAGAAATGTGTTAAGAATGACTTAGAGTCCAAATAATTTTTCAAAGAAAGGTTTTCAAAATACTGGGTGGAGCCCAGAGTGGTCTGAGAACTGCCAGACCCACAGGCCAAAAGCCAACTGCACTGGAACAGGCAGGCACTGCACCATGGGACCCTCAGCCCAGGCGAGACCCTGCCACCCAGAGAGGCACAAGCTGCTGGCTTACAAGCCCCAAGGCAGAAGTGCCTAATTGTTAGTCCCTATGTGATCCAGGCCAGACACCAGGGTGGAACAAGTGGATCATGAAACCCTCTGTCATAATGACTAAACACAAAAGAAAATATACCAAAAATATGAAAAATCCAGAGAGTACATCATCACCAAAGTAAAATTATAACTCTCAAGTTCTAGATCCTTGAAATGACTGTCAAGTAGTTTAGAGCAACGATTCTAAGAAAACTAAATAAGACACAGGAAACTCAGAGAACACAATAAAATGAGAAAAAGTATACAGGACCTGAAATAAGGATTGTACAAAGAAATCAATGCCCTGAAAAAGAATGTAGCAGGACTTGTGGAGCTGAAAGACTCATTCAATGAAATAAAAACACAATAGAGAGTTTAACCAGTAGACTAGAACAAGCAGAAAAATGAATTTCTGACCTTGAAGACCTGTTCAAAATAACACAGGCAGACAAAAGAAAAGAAAAAAGAATATAAAATTTGAAGAAAATGTAAGAGTGATAGCAGACACCAGTGAGCGCTCAAATATACGAATCATGGGTATTCTAGAAGAGGAGGAAAAAGGAAATGGAATTGAAAACATATTCAACAAAATAATAGCAGAATACTTGCCAGGTATCAGAAAGACACAGATCCTCAGATTCAGGAGGCTCAAAGATCTCCAAACATTCAACCGCAAAAGGTCCTCCCCAACACATGTTATAGTCAAATTAGCAAAACTCAAAGACAAAGAGAGAATTTAAAAAGCTGCAAGAGAGAAATGCCAAGTCGCCTATAAGGGAGCCCCAATCAGGCTATCAGACTTTTTATTGGAAACCCTAAAAGCCAGAAAAGAATGGGATGATATATTCAAAATACTAAAAGACAAAAATTACCAGCCAAGAATATTTTACCCAGCAAGGCTATCCTTCTGAAAGGGAGGACAAATAAAATATTTCTCAGACAAAAACTGCAGGAGTTCACTAACACACGGCCAGCCTTACAAGAAATTCTCAAGGGACTACTGGGTTTGGTATCTGAAAAACAACCATCACTGCCATCAACACTCAAGAAAGAAAAAATCCCACTAATAAATAAAAATGCTAAAAAATAAAGAGAAAAAAGTTCATCTACCATCGCAAGAAACCAACCAACATGGGAGACAAACAGTAAATCAGAAAGAAAGGAACAAAAGATATTTAAGCCATCCAAACAAAAACCAATAAAATGCCAGGAGTAAATCAACACCTTTCGATAATAACTCCTAATGCAAAAGAATTTAATTCCACACTCAAAAGATACATATTAACTGGATTAAAAGGACGGACCCAACAATATGCAGCCTTCAAGAGACTCACCTCACCTGTAAAGACACACATAGACTAAGTCTGAAAGGATGAAAAAAGATATTCCATGCAAATAGAAATGAAAAATTAGATGGAGTAGTTTTCTTATATCAGATAAAATAGACTTTAAACCAAAAACTATTAAAAGAGATAAAGAAGGCTACTATATAATGATAAAAGGATCTAGCCATCAAGAAGACATAACAATCATAAACATATATGCACCCAACATCAGAGCAGCCAGATTTATAAAGCAAACACTATTAGACCTAAAGAATGAGATAAACACTAATACATAATAGCAGGGGCTTGAACACCCCACTCTCAACATTGGAAAGATCATATAGACAAAAAATCAACAGAAGAAACACAAGATCTAAACTACACTTCAGACCTATTGGACTTGGAAGATATCTACAGAACATTCCATCCAATAACTACAAAATATTCATTCTTCTCATAAGTAAATAGAACATACTCCAGGATAGACCACATGTTAGGTCACAAATCAAGTCTCAACAAACTCAAAAACATTGGAATTATTCCATGCATTTTTGCACATCATAATGGATTAAAATTAGAAATCAGTAACAAACAAAACTCTGGACACTATACAAACACATGGAAATTAAACTACAATCTACTTAGTGATATATGGGTCCAAGAAGAAATTAAACAGGAAACCAAAAAATTTATTGAAACTAAAAAAATAATAACACCTCAAACCAAAACATATGGGATACTGCAAAAGCAGAACTAAGGGGAAAGATTATCACAATAAATTCTTACATCAGAAGAATGGAAAGATGGCAAGTAAACAACCTAATACTTCCCCCTTAAAGAACTAGAGAAACAAGAACAATCCAAACCCAAAGTTAGTAGATGGAAATAAATAATTAATATGAGAGCAGAACTAAATGAAATAGAAATACAAAAAAAAAAGTACAAAAAATCATTGAAACAAAAAATTGTTATTTTGTAAAGATGAATACAATTGACAAACCATTAGCAAAGCTAACTAAAAAAAGAAAAGAGAGAAGACCCAGATGAAAAAATTGTAAATGAAAAAGGTGATATTACAACTGATACCTCAGAAATACTAGGAATCATTACAAACTACTATAAACAACTATATGCCAACAAATTTGAAAATCTAGACGTAATGGATAAATTTGTGCACACTCACAAACTACCAAAACTGAGCCAAGAATATATAGAAAATCTGAACAGACCAATAACAATAAAAGAGATTGCAGTTGTTATCAGAAGTCTCCCAACAAAGAAAAGCCCTGGGCCAGATGGGTTCACTGCAGAATTCTACAGAACCTTCAAAGAGGAATTCATACTGATTCTCTGCAAACTATTTCAAAAGATTGAAACAGAGGCCATTGTCCTGAACTCATTCTATGAGCCCAACATCACTCTGATACCAAAACCAGACAAAGATAGCAAAAAAAAAAAAAAAAAAAAAAAAAAGTAAACTACCGGCCAATATGCTTGATGAATATAGATAGAAAAATAATCAATAAAATACTAGCTACCAGAATACAGCAACACATAAATAAAATTATACACCATATTCAAGTGGGATTCATCCCAGGGATGCAAGTTTGGTTCAACACATTCAAATCAATAAATGTGATACACCACATCAATAAACTCAAAGACAAAACCATATGATCATCTCTACAGATGCCGAAAAAGCACTTGACAAAATTCAACATTTGTTCATCATAAAGACTCTCTATAAGTTGCATATAGACAGAAAGTATCTCAGCACAATTAAAGTCATATATGATAAGCCCACTGCCAATATCATCCTGAACAGGGAAAACCTGAAAACTTTTCCCTTAAGAAGAGGAACTAGACAGGAATGCCCACTCTTCCCACTCCTATTCAACATAGTGTTGGAAGTATTAGCCAGAACAATCAGAGTATAGAAGGAAAAAAAGGGCATCCAACTTGGAAAAGATGAAGTCGAATTGTCCCTGTTTGCAGAAGATACGATCCTGTATATCAAACAGCCCATAGCCTCTCCAAAAAAAAAAAAAACCTCTTAGAGTTGATAAGTGATTTCAGCAAAGTTGCAGGACACAAAATCAACACACAAACATCAGTAGCATTTCTATACTCCAACAATGAGCAAGTAGAAAAAGGAATGAAGAAAGCTAGCCCATTTACAGTAGTCATCAAATAAATAATATACCCAGGAGTAAAGTTAACCAAGGATATGTAAAATCTCTATGATGAGAACAAACCACTGTTGAGTGAAATTAGAGTACACAAGAAGATGGAAAGATATCCTATGGTCTTGTATTGAAAGAATTAACATTGTGAAAATGTCCATACTACCCAAAGTGATCTACAGATTCAATGCAATCTCCATCCAAATTCCAATGACATATTTCTCAGAAATGGAAAAAAAATCCTAACATTTATAAGGAATAACAAAAGACCACAAATAGCCAAAGCAATCCTGAGGAAAAACAATAAAGCTGGAGGCATAACACTTCCTGTACTTAAACTATACTGCAAAGCTATAATAACCAAAACAGCATGGTACTGGCATTAAAATAGACACATGGATCAATGGAATAAAATAGAGAATCCAGAAATCAACTCATACACCTACAGCCACCTGATCTTTAATACAGGCACCAAGTATACATACTAGAGAAGAGACTGCCTCTTCAGTAAATGGTGCTGGGAGAACTGGATATTCATATGTGTGAGAATGTAACTAGACCTGTACCTCTCACCAACTGCCCAAATCAACTCAAAATGGATTAAATAATTAAATACTAAATAATTAAATGAATACTACCCCCAAAGCACAGGCAATCAAAGGAAAAATAAACAAATGAGATTAAATCAAACTAAAAAGCTTCTGTACAGCAAAATAAACAATTAACAGAGTGAAAAGACAACTAACAGAGTGGGATAAAATCTTTGCAAAATATACATCTGACAAAGTATTAATTTCTTGCATATACAAGGATCTCAAACAACTTTACAGCAAAAAAAAAACCAAGTAACCCAATTATAAAATGGGTAAAGGAGCTGAATAGGCATTTCTCAAAGGAAGACATATGAATGGTCAACAGATACATGAAAAAAGTGCTCACCATCGCTTAGCATGTGAGAAATACAAATCAAAACCACTTTGAGATACCATCTCACTCCAGTTAGGATAGCTAATATCCAAAAGACTGAGAAAAATAAATGCTGGTGAGGTTGCGGAGAAAAAGGAACTCTCCTACACTGTTGCTGGGGCTGCAAAATGGTGCAGATTTTATGGAAAATGGTATGGAGGTTCCTCAAACAATTACAGATAGATCTACCATATGACCCAGCTATTCCACTGCTGGTATATATTCCTATATACCCAGAGGAATGGAAATTATCATGTTGAAGGGAAATCTGTACTCCCATGTTTATTGCAATGCTATTTACCATAGCCAACAGTTGGAACCAGCCCAAATGTCCATCATCAGATGAGTGTTTAAGGAAAATGTGGTATATCTACACAATGGAATACTACCCTGTTATATGAAATAATGAAATACTACCATTTGCAGCAACATGGATGTACTTAGAGAAAATTATATTAAGTCAGGCACAGAAAATTATATCAGGCACAGAAAGAGAAATACCACATGTTCTCACTTATTTGTGGGAGCTAAACATAAATAATTAAATAAATATGCAAACAAATAAATGGGACGGTGGGGGAAGAAGACAGATCAATCACAACAATTCCTTGAACTTATTAAGACAGGTGAACAGATATGATGTTGGTTGTCGGGGAAGGAGGAGCAGGAGAGGGAAGAGGAATCGGTAAAGGGACACGAAAATCAACTACATTGCACATTGATAAATTAAAATTTAAAAAAATCAATGTAAAAAAAACCCCAAAAATAAAACCAAAATTGTGGGTGGACATACAGATTCAATTGATCCATTCTGTAGTTTTTAGTGGGAAAATTAAACATGTATTTTAGAATCAGTAGACTGGGGGCTGATGTCTGGAGTTTTTCCCCCAAGTTGGTGGAAGAGCTGTGATATGTCAGGTGAATATAAAAACTGTGGGAATTATTTGTAAACAGTGAAAAAAGAAGAAGGAATCAAAATATACAGGAACAGAGGAAAACTATTTCTTAGACTAATGGGACAGTCTAGATTGAGGTGGAGAGGTTATTTCAGGATTTTATTCACTATATATTTATTAATCACCTTCACTGTGTCAATGCACAGTGCTTTTAAAAAGAGAGAGATGACCCTTGTTCTCAAGGAGCTGACATTCTAGACAAGGACAAGAGAGAAAAAGAAATAAAAATAAATGAAAAAAAAAGAAAGAAAAAATGAGATCCTATTAAGTATTAAGTTATTCAGTTTTTAAAATAGGCTTTTTATGTTAGAACACTTTTAGGTATACAAAAAATTTAAAAGATAGTACAGAGAGTTTCAATATAACCCACATCCAGTCTCCCATATTATTAACATCTTTCATTACTATTGGATACCTGCCACAGCCAATGGACCCATGTTGATGCATTCTTATTAGCTAGATTTCATAGTTCACTCGGATTTCCTTAGTTTGTCCCTAATGTCTTCTCAGTTCCAGGATCTCATTCAGGACACCACATTACATTTAGTTGTCACATCTAGTTCAGCTCCTCTGGGCTGTAATACTTTCTCCAAGTTTTCTTGTTGTTGACGACCTTCACAGTTTTGAGAAGTACTGCTCAGATATTTTGTAGTATGTTCTTGAATTTGGATTTTTCTGATCTTTTTCTCATAGAGTAGGTTTATGTGATTTTGAAAAAAAAGCCACAGAAATAAGCTTTCATTTTCCTCATATCATATCAGGGGCGCATACTATCAACGTGATCTCACTGCTGATATTGTTTTGATCAACTGGCTGAGGTTGCATTGTGACATTTCTATATTCTAAAGTTCCCTGCTCCCACTTGCACACCTGTAGTCTTTGGAAGGATGTCAGTAAGTACAGCCACACTTAAGGAGTGGCAAGTTATACTTCCCTTCCATGAGTATGAGCTGTCTACATAAGTATTTGAAATTCTTCTGCACAGGTTTGTCTGTTCTTCCCCATTTATTACTTATCCAATCATTTATATCACTGAAAATTCATAAATATGTATTGTGTACAATGAGTTAAATCCAACAGTACTTTGTTCTTCAAATGATTTCAGCTTTAGCTGCTGAGGGCTTGTTCAGTTGGGTTACTAATAATGTTCATATAAATAAACTTCTTTGCCATTTAAAAATAAATATAAATTGCAAATTCCGATTTCTTGCACAAGAACTGACAAGTAACATTTCCACTGAGTTGACATTGCTGATGTGATGCAAAATGATGACCTCCATTTACAGTCATCAGCTGACTTAGCTTCTTTGCCCCTTTGATGTGCTCCATCAATGCTGTGTGTGTGTGTGTGTGTGTGTGTGTGCAGCTTCTTTGCCCCTTTGATGTGCTCCATCAATGCTGTGTGTGTGTGTGTGTGTGTGTGTGTGTGTGTGTGTGCGTGTGTGAGACACTATAAGATGTCCAGGATCATCTTATATATGAGCCAGTCCTCAGATCAGCCAGTTCTCAAAGCTGCCATGTTTCCCTTTATTGGAGAATGGCATTAGAAACCAAGAGCTGACTATGAGGTGTGCTCATTGCTATTGGAATGGCAGTGCCTCCTGAACCCTCCAGTGACAGAACAAGAACATTTATATAAGTCTGTAAGCCTGTGCACACATATTTCCATATTAAGCGAAACATGAGCTCTGACTGATGTCTCCCACTGTCACCAATTACTGACTGATGTCTCCCACTGTCACCTATTACCATGGGGAGCACTTTAGCTCCTTCCCTTTGCTTATCTGTAACCTCCCACTCCAATAGAGAGAAACCTGGAAGGGGTGGTTTCAAATGGTTTAACCCGTACTTCATGGGAAACAACTTGATCACCTTGAGCAGTGTTTATGTAGAGTTTATTTGCCTCTGGTCTCACAAACTTCACTCATTTCCAAAGCAAGTCAGCACCTTATTTATTATAATACATTTAGATTATGTTGTCACATGTTTTTCCATCCTGGGATCCCCAGACTCCTAAAATCATTTATTTTTAAATCCTTTCATTCAGCAAACATTTTAGCTACCTACTTTTTTTTTTTTTTTAACCAAACATTGCTCTGGGAGCATAGACCATAGGTTTAAAGGGCAGAATTATTGTCATCCTAAAGCAATCAAGTATGGAAATGTATGTAATTTAAATGGAGGCAGGTAAAGAGATGCTTGTAATATGGTTGATTTTTTGCTGGGTTCTATTATAGGGTGCCAAAGAGGTAAAGAGAAATAGCTTCTAACTCTGGTATTTTGCAATTCCAAGGTTGCCCTTCAAGTGCAACCAGAAGCCAGGCAAGGTAATGGGCATGGGACAATAGCTGGAAACTGGCAAACTGGGAAAGTAAGTAGTCCTGGAGTTGCCAGAGCTTCTGTTTTTTTTCTGGAAAAGCCACATGTCTGAATTTTTATGTGATTTCTCCTGATTTTTAAAAATCATTTAATTGTGGTTAAATACACACAACTTAAAATTCATCATCTTCACCATTTTTAAGTGCACAGTTCAGTAGTGTTATGCATACTCAAATGTTGTGCAACAGATCTCTGTGACTTCTTCATCTTACAAAACTAAAACTCTGTATCCCTTAAACCACAACTCTCCACTCCCTCCTTCCTCCTGCCCCTGGCAAACACCGTTCTACTTTCTGTTTCTATGAGCTTTCCTACTCTAGATACCTTATTTAAGTACACTTATATTGAATTTATCTTTTTGTGACTGGCTCATTTCACTTAGCATAAGATCTTCAAGGATCCATGTCATGGTTTGTAAAAGAATTCCCTTTTTTTTTTAAAGCTGAATAATATTCCATTGAATGTATATTCATTTATAAATGAATAAACAAAATGCACTGGCGTGGATTGTTTTCACTTCTTGGCTATTGTGAATAACACTTCTATAAACACGGGTTTGCAAAGATCTCTTTGAGACTGCTGTCAATTCTTTGGATTTTGGAAATCTTATAGAAAATAATTTGCTTGGCTTTCTATTCTCTTCCATTAGTCAAACCCATTACAGCCATAATGTGATGTCTATCTCTACACCATTATCACACTGTTTGGACTATAGATTTGTAATAAATTTTGAAATCAGGAATTGTCGTACCTCCAATATTGTTCTTGTTTTTCAACATCATTTGGCTATTTGGGGTCCCTTGGGATTCAGTATAAATTTTAGAATGAATTTTTCTGTCTCTCCAAAAATCACCATTAGGATTTCCATAAAGATTACATCAAATCTGTAGATTGCTTTGGGTAGTATTTCCATCTTAATGAAACTAAGTTTTCCAATCCATTAATATGAGATGTCTTTCCATTTATTTGTACCTTCTTTTATTTCTTTTAGCAACACTTTAGGAGTTTTCTGTACAAGTTTTTTGAATCCTTGATTAAGTTTATTCCTGAATATTTTATTTTTGATATTATTATAAACAAAATTATTTTTTAAAGTTTCTTTGCAGATTGTCCATTTTTAATGTATAGAAATGCAACTAATTTGTATATGCTAACTTTTTATCGAACAACTTTGCTGAATTTGTTTCTTAGTTCCAACTGAATTTGGGGGGGGGAATATTTAGGGTTTTCTAAATGTAAAGTAATGTAGTCTGTGAACAGAGAAAATTTTGTTTTTTTCCTTTCTGATTAGAATGCTTTTAATTTCCTTTTCTTGCCTAATTGCTCAGGCTAGGACTTCTAGTACTATGATAAGTAGAAGTGGCAAAAGCCACCATTCTTGTCTTATTCTTTTTTTTTTTTCCTTTTTGTCTTTTTTACTGACCGGTAACGGGATCGCAACCCTCGGTGTCACACCCACACCGGGGACTGGCAACACGATCGCAACCCTCGGTGTTGCGCCCGCACCGCGCTCAGCCAGTGAGCGGGAACCAGTCTCCACATGGGATCCGAACCCTCGGCGGGAGCGCCGCCACGCTCTCAAGTGGCGTACTCCCTAGTGCGCCACCGGGCCGGCCCCTTGTCTTATTCTTGATCTTAAAAGAAAAACTTTTACTCTTTTACCACTGAGTATAATTTTACTATCGGTTTTTCATCTGTGGCCTTTATCATGTTAATGAATTTTCCTTCTATGCTTAGTTGGATGTTTTTTCATGCAAAGGTTAGATTTTTTTAATTCTTTTTTCTGTGTCAACTGAGATAGTCATTCCTTTTTATAACTAAATAGTATTCTATTTTATGGTGTCCCACAGATTATTTATTCATATGTCGAAGGTCAAGTTGCTTGGTTTCAGTTTTTGATGATTATGAATAAAGCTGTCATAAACATTTCTGAGCACATTTTTGCATGAACATATCTTTTCATTTCTCTTGGGTAAATACCTATGAGTGTACATAGTTGGTGGTATGGTAAAATAATATTTAGTTTGTAACAAAGTGTCCAACTGTGTTCCACAGTGGCTGTACCATTTTGCATTTCCACCTGCAGTGAATGGCAATTCCTGTTGCTCTGCATCTTCACTTTCATTTGGTAGTACTGATTTTTTTGAATTGTAGTCATTTTAGTAGGATTGTAGCAATAGCTTGTTGTTTTCTATTCATCTTATTTGTTCTAAATATAGACAATGATTTTTTAACTTACATAGAAAATAAGCATATTAGAAAGGTGTTAGTTCACAGAATTGAAGCAATGGTTGCAGAAACATGCTCTGAAAGGAAAAAGGTGTATCCACAAAAAATAATAATGTTACTTTAAAATGATGGCTTGTTTAGGATGTTTCTATCAGGGCTGTCATCTGAACATTAATACCATCACATTAAATTCTGACAATACTTCAATCCCAGAATATAAACTCATACTGACACTTTACCCTACTTTTTAGGATCAAAATTCCTTGGTGTGAGCATCAAGTTTGGTCAATCTTAGTTGATTTGTTTACATCTTACTTTCCAGGAAACAGAGCAAGGGTAAATTTCTTACCCACTAAACAGTAATTCCCCATTTCACCCTCTTCAATCTTAGTTGATTTGTTTACATCTTACTTTCCAGGAAACAGAGCAAGGGTAAATTTCTTCCACTCATCAGGCAGGGCCCTATTTCCCAATTACCTTGGAATATTTCCCCATATGGAAATGTTTGCGCAATGATGGGCAGTCCGAAATGAGAAATGACTTCTACATACCATGTGAGAGAGGCAAACAGGTGAGAATGACTTACTAGGGAAGCTTTCTGTGATATGGAGAATTCTAATCTAAGGTCTAAATGACAAGAAGGACTGAACCATGAAGAGGACAGGGGAGACGACTGCAGGCAGAGAAGAAAGCAAGGGCAAAGGAATGTGTGTTTGAACCTAGTGTGGGAGAATCCAACAAAATGTGAGTGTTGGGAGGGGACTGACACATGTGGGTTAGAGTGAGCATGGGAGCAAATTAATGTTGAGTTGAAAGCTGTTTAAGCCCCGATAAAGAGTTTGCACTTGTTCTTTGTGTGCTGGGACATTGCCCAGCATGGGTGACATAGCCCGGCTGCTGTGTGGTAGGTCAATCACGACGGGGAGTGGGCATGCGATGGAGCAGGAAGGGCAGTTAGAAGTCCACTGTGGTCTCATCAGAAGCCAGGAAAGCAAGAGGAGATTGAAGTATTTAAAGTGTTGGAAAGAGAACCACAGGATAGAATTCAATATCCTGTAAAATTATCTTTCCAAAGTGTAGGAATAAATACTTTTTCAGACAAACAACAGAAAAGGCCTTGCCAGAAGACTTGCACTGCAAGAAATGTTATAAGAATTTCTTTAGGGATTAGGAAAATGATATAAATCAGAAACTCAGATCAACATAAATGAAGGAAGAGTACCAATAAAGGAACGAATGAAAGTAAATAAAGTCTCTTATTTTTTTCATTCTTAATTGATTGGAAACACAACTCTTGGTTTAAAATAATAACAGTAACAATGTGTGGGGTGATTAAAGGGTATGCATAAGTGAAATGAATTACAGCGACACCATAAGAAATGGGAGGGATGGATTGTGAATATTCTCTTACAAGGTACCTGGACTACACACGTGCAGTATGCTGCTACTTGAGAGTGCACACAGATTGCTAAAAACGTATAATGGCAACTCTAAGGCAAACACTAATTATTTTAAAAGTATAATTGATATGATAAGAGAAGATATAGAATGGGCTCAATGAAATGTTTAATTTAGATCAAGGAAGTCAAAAAAAGACTGGGGGCAAAAATAGATGCAGCAAACAGTAAAGTTACAAACATGGTGGCCATGAGTTCCTCTATATCAATAATCATTTTATATTTGAGTTGTCCAAATACATCACTTCAAAAGCAGAGATTGTCAAAGAGATAAAAATGACCCAGCACTAAATTCTACAAGAAACCCATTTTAAGTGAACAGTTCAATAGTTTTAAGGCAAAGAGATGGGGAAAAATATACTTTGCTAACACTAATCAAAGAGATATAAGACTTTAGAACAAGGAGAATTATCAGGATTAAGGAAGGAAATTAAAAAACAGTTAAATGGAGAATGAAATGATGGTAAGATAGTAGAATCTCTGAGAAGACACAGCAATACTAAACAACCGAACAACAAAATGTCAAAATACCTGTCACAAATACTGATAGAACTGAAAGGAGAAATATATATAAATTTGTATTAAAATTGTACTTTTCAACAGCACTCTTTCAAAAATTGATAGTTCAAGCAGGTAGCAATTCATTAAGTATATAACAGACTTTTATAAAATACTCCATCTAAAGATAGAAGAATCTATATTCTTCCCAAACTTATATGGAAAATTCACAAAAATATACTACATTCTATGCTTGAAATCAAAGTCTGACAAGTTTAAAAGAATAACAATCATACAGAGTATGTTCCCAGATAATTAGGAATTTAAACCAAAAATCAGTAATAGAAAGAAAGCTAGAAAATCCCCCAAAATTTGGAGATTAAACAATACCCTTCTTTATAACATGAGTTAAAGAAAAGTCTAAAGAGAAATTTTTAAACATTTTGAACTGAATAAAAATGAAAATACATCTTATCAAAAATTGTGGAATGCAGGCAAAGCAATGCTTAGAGAGGAATTTACTTTGCTAAATGCATATATTGGTAAAGAAGATTAAAATCAATGATCTAAGCTTCCACAAAAAGATGTTAGAAAAAGCAGAGCAATCAAAGCCCAAAGCAAGATGAAAAAAATAATAAAAATTGCAGAAAAATCAATGAAATAGAAAAAAACTAAAACAGAGAAAAATTAGTAAAACTAAATGCTTGTGCTCTGAAAAGATCAATAAAATTGATAAAATGCTAGGAGACTAATGAAAAAATAAAGAGAAGTTACAAATGGCCAATATCAGACAGAGAAAAGGGATCATTTCTGTTGAATACTGTGAACAACTTTGTGCCTGCAATTTTGATTACTTACATGATACGGGTCAATTCCCAAAACTCACACAAGGAAAAATAGATATTCTGAAAAGGCCTATGTCTATTAAAGAAATTGAAAGAATAAATAATAATATTAAAAAAAGAAACACCAAACCTAGAAAGTTTCCCTGGTGAGTTCTGTCATGTATTTAATGAAGAAATGATACAAATCCTCCACAAGTTTGTCCAGAAAACAGAAGCAGAGGCAAGCTTTATAACTCATTCTATGATGATAGCATTAATCTAATACCCCAAAATATTTTTCTTTAAATTTTTAGTTAATAATTATTTTTATAGTGTTAAAGACATAATAAAATTTATCATCTTTATTATTTTTAAGTGTTAAGTTCAGTAGTATTAAATACATTCATAATGTTATGCAACCATCACCACATTCATCTCCATAACTCTTTTCACATTGTAAGACTAAATCCCTATACCCACTAAACAGTAATTCCCCATTTCACCCTCCCCGCAGCCCTAGCAACCACTGTTCTACTGTTTGTCTCTATGATTTTGACTATTTTATTTTATTTTTTTATTTTTTAATTTATCAATATACAATGTAGTTGATTTTCATGTCCCTTTACCAATTCCTCCTTTTTCCCCTCCCTCCATCAATATCATATCTGTTCACTTATCTTAACATGTTCAAAGAATTATTGTGATTGTTGTATCTTTTTTTGCCCCTGTTTATTTGTTGGCGTATTTATTTATTTATTTTTATTAGCCCCCACATGTAAGTGAGAACATGCACTATTTCTCTTTCTGTGCCTGGCTAGAAAGAAATATAATAAATGAAATAAGCCAAAAATATTTTTTAAAAGTATTACAGAAAAAAATTAAGACCAATATTTCTCATGACCATAGCTATAAAGGTCCTCAACAAAATATTAGCAAGTCAAATGCAAAACTGTATAAAAAGAATTATACAACACATCAAATGGGATTCTTTCCAGTTAAGCAAGGATAGTTCATCATCTGCAATTCAATCAGTGTGATCCGCCCCATTAAAACTCTAAAGAAGAAAAATCTTATGGTCATGTTGATTAATTCAGAAAAAGCATTTGAAGGAATGCAACACACATCTATGTTTTTGTTTTTGTTTTTTTTTTTTTTTTTTNTTTAAAGGGCAGAATTATTGTCATCCTAAAGCAATCAAGTATGGAAATGTATGTAATTTAATTGGAGGCAGGTAAAGAGATGCTTGTAATATGGTTGATTTTTTGCTGGGCTCTATTATAGGGTGCCAAAGAGGTAAAGAGAAATAGCTTCTAACTCTGGTATTTTGCAATTCCAAGGTTGCCCTTCAAGTGCAACCAGAAGCCAGACAAGGTAATGGGCATGGGACAATAGCTGGAAACTGGCAAACTGGGAAAGTAAGTAGTCCTGGAGTTGCCAGAGCTTCTGTTTTTTTTTCTGGAAAAGCTACATGTCTGAATTTTTATGTGATTTCTCCTGATTTTTAAAAATCATTTAATTGTGGTTAAATACACACAACTTAAAATTCATCATCTTAACCATTTTTAAGTGCACAGTTCAGTAGTGTTATGCATACTCAAATGTTGTGCAACAGATCTCTGTGACTTCTTCATCTTACAAAACTAAAACTCTGTATCCCTTAAACCACAACTCTCCACTCCCTCCTTCCTCCTGCCCCTGGCAAACACCGTTCTACTTTCTGTTTCTATGAGCTTTCCTACTCTAGATACCTTATTTAAGTACACTTATATTGAATTTATCTTTTTGTGACTGGCTCATTTCACTTAGCATAAGATCTTCAAGGATCCATGTCATGGTTTGTAAAAGAATTCCCTTTTTTTTTTAAAGCTGAATAATATTCCATTGAATGTATATTCATTTATAAATGAATAAACAAAAGGCACTGGCGTGGATTGTTTTCACTTCTTGGCTATTGTGAATAACACTTCTATAAACACGGGTATGCAAAGATCTCTTTGAGACTGCTGTCAATTCTTTGGATATACACCCAGATGTGGGTTTACTAAATCATATGGTAATTCTATTTTTAATTTTTTAAGGAAGAACTGTACTGTTTTTCATAATGGCTGCGCCATTTCACATTCCCATCAACAATGCAGAGATCTCAATTTCTGCAAATCCTCACCAACACTTGCTGTTTTCTGGTTTTTGTTTGTTATTATTATTATTATTTTTTTTGCTGTTGTCAGCACCACACTCAGCCAGTGAGCGAACCAGCCATCCCTATATAGAATCCAAACCCAGGGCCTTGGTGTTCTCAGCACCACACTCTCCCAGGGCCTTGCTGTTCTCAGCCCCACACTCTCCTGAGTGAGGCACGGGCCGGCCCTGGTTTTTGTATTTTGATAGTGACCTTCCTAATGGTTGTAAGGTGATATCACTTTCTAGTTTTGGTTTAAATTTCCATTATGATTAGTGATGTTGAGCATTTTTTCCTATGTTTGTTGGCCATTTGTATATCCTTTTTTGAAGAAATTTCCATTTAACTTTTTTACCCATTTTTTAAAATTAGGTTAGTTGTTTTTTTCTTTTTTTTGTCATTGAATTGTAGAAGTTCTTTATACTAAAGATATTAACACTTTACCAGATATATGATTTGAAAATATTTTATTCTATTCCATTGGTTGCCCTTTCATGCTGTTAATCATCCTTTGATGACAGAAGTTTTAAATTCTGATGTAATACAATGTATCTACTATTTTTCTTATTGCCTGTGCTTTGGGTCCCACATCTGAAAAACTGGTTGCTAAACCCAATGTTATGAAGCTTTTCTTTGTTTTTTTCTAAAGGGTTAATATTTCTTAGGTATTATGGTTAGGTCTTTAGTCCTTTTGAGTTTATTTTTGTACATGATGTAAGGAAAGGGTCCAACTTAATTTTTTCACATGTGAATATCCAGTTTTCCCAACACCATTTGTTGAAAAGACTAACTTTCCTCATTGAATACTTTTGGAAATCTTATAGAAAATAATTTGCTTGGCTTTCTATTCTCTTCCATTAGTCAAACCCATTACAGCCATAATGTGATGTCTCTCTCTACACCATTATCACACTGTTTTGACTATAGATTTGTAATAAATTTTGAAATCAGGAATTGTCGTACCTCCAATATTGTTCTTGTTTTTCAACATCATTTGGCTATTTGGGGTCCCTTGGGATTCAGTATAAATTTTAGAATGAATTTTTCTGTCTCTCCAAAAATCACCATTAGGATTTCCATAAAGATTACATCAAATCTGTAGATTGCTTTGGGTAGTATTTCCATCTTAATGAAACTAAGTTTTCCAATCCATTAATATGAGATGTCTTTCCATTTATTTGTACCTTCTTTTATTTCTTTTAGCAACACTTTAGGAGTTTTCTGTACAAGTTTTTTGAATCCTTGATTAAGTTTATTCCTGAATATTTTATTTTTGATATTATTATAAACAAAATTATTTTTTAAAGTTTCTTTGCAGATTGTCCATTTTTAATGTATAGAAATGCAACTAATTTGTATATGCTAACTTTTTATCGAACAACTTTGCTGAATTTGTTTCTTAGTTCCAACTGAATTTGGGGGGGGAATATTTAGGGTTTTCTAAATGTAAAGTAATGTAGTCTGTGAACAGAGAAAATTTTGTTTTTTTCCTTTCTGATTAGAATGCTTTTAATTTCCTTTTCTTGCCTAATTGCTCAGGCTAGGACTTCTAGTACTATGATAAGTAGAAGTGGCAAAAGCCACCATTCTTGTCTTATTCTTTTTTTTTTTTCCTTTTTGTCTTTTTTACTGACCGGTAACGGGATCGCAACCCTCGGTGTCACACCCACACCGGGGACTGGCAACACGATCGCAACCCTCGGTGTTGCGCCCGCACCGCGCTCAGCCAGTGAGCGGGAACCAGTCTCCACATGGGATCCGAACCCTCGGCGGGAGCGCCGCCACGCTCTCAAGTGGCGTACTCCCCAGTGCGCCACCGGGCCGGCCCCTTGTCTTATTCTTGATCTTAAAAGAAAAACTTTTACTCTTTTACCACTGAGTATAATTTTACTATCGGTTTTTCATCTGTGGCCTTTATCATGTTAATGAATTTTCCTTCTATGCTTAGTTGGATGTTTTTTCATGCAAAGGTTAGATTTTTTTAATTCTTTTTTCTGTGTCAACTGAGATAGTCATTCCTTTTTATAACTAAATAGTATTCTATTTTATGGTGTCCCACAGATTATTTATTCATATGTCGAAGGTCAAGTTGCTTGGTTTCAGTTTTTGATGATTATGAATAAAGCTCTCATAAACATTTCTGAGCACATTTTTGCATGAACATATCTTTTCATTTCTCTTGGGTAAATACCTATGAGTGTACATAGTTGGTGGTATGGTAAAATAATATTTAGTTTGTAACAAAGTGTCCAACTGTGTTCCACAGTGGCTGTACCATTTTGCATTTCCACCTGCAGTGAATGGCAATTCCTGTTGCTCTGCATCTTCACTTTCATTTGGTAGTACTGATTTTTTTGAATTGTAGTCATTTTAGTAGGATTGTAGCAATAGCTTGTTGTTTTCTATTCATCTTATTTGTTCTAAATATAGACAATGATTTTTTAACTTACATAGAAAATAAGCATATTAGAAAGGTGTTAGTTCACAGAATTGAAGCAATGGTTGCAGAAACATGCTCTGAAAGGAAAAAGGTGTATCCACAAAAAATAATAATGTTACTTTAAAATGATGGCTTGTTTAGGATGTTTCTATCAGGGCTGTCATCTGAACATTAATACCATCACATTAAATTCTGACAATACTTCAATCCCAGAATATAAACTCATACTGACACTTTACCCTACTTTTTAGGATCAAAATTCCTTGGTGTGAGCATCAAGTTTGGTCAATCTTAGTTGATTTGTTTACATCTTACTTTCCAGGAAACAGAGCAAGGGTAAATTTCTTACCCACTAAACAGTAATTCCCCATTTCACCCTCTCCGCAGCCCTAGCAACCACTGTTCTACTGTTTGTCTCTATGATTTTGACTATTTTATTTTATTTTTTTATTTTTTAATTTATCAATATACAATGTAGTTGATTTTCATGTCCCTTTACCAATTCCTCCTTTTTCCCCTCCCTCCATCAATATCATATCTGTTCACTTATCTTAACATGTTCAAAGAATTATTGTGATTGTTGTATCTTTTTTTGCCCCTGTTTATTTGTTGGCGTATTTATTTATTTATTTTTATTAGCCCCCACATGTAAGTGAGAACATGCACTATTTCTCTTTCTGTGCCTGGCTAGAAAGAAATATAATAAATGAAATAAGCCAAAAATATTTTTTAAAAGTATTACAGAAAAAAATTAAGACCAATATTTCTCATGACCATAGCTATAAAGGTCCTCAACAAAATATTAGCAAGTCAAATGCAAAACTGTATAAAAAGAATTATACAACACATCAAATGGGATTCTTTCCAGTTAAGCAAGGATAGTTCATCATCTGCAATTCAATCAGTGTGATCCGCCCCATTAAAACTCTAAAGAAGAAAAATCTTATGGTCATGTTGATTAATTCAGAAAAAGCATTTGAAGGAATGCAACACACATCTATGTTTTTGTTTTTGTTTTTTTGTTTTTTTTTGGTATTTTTGTTTTTTTGTTTCTTGTTTTTTTTTTTTTTTTTGTCTTTTTTCGTGGCCGGTAAGGGGATCGCAACCCTTGGTGTGGTGTCGCCTGCACCGCGCTCAGCCAGTGAGCGCACCGGCCATTCCTATATAGGATTGGAACCTGCAGCGGGAGCATCGCTGTGCTCCCAGTGCCGCACTCTCCCGAGTGTGCCACAGGGCCAGCCCAACACACATCTATGTTTAAAAAAAAAAAAACACTCTGCAAACTAGTAATATAGGAGAACTTACCAACTTGAAAAAGTTGTACTATGCAGTTGTACTCTACGTGGTACTATGCAGCTGTCAAACCAACTGAATTTATAGCCAAAGAATAAACCTTAACATGTACAAACCTTAAAAAATGAACGAACAAAACAAAACATGTAGGAGGTTG
Organism: Galeopterus variegatus; assembly: GCF_000696425.1. Lineage (NCBI taxonomy): Eukaryota > Metazoa > Chordata > Mammalia > Dermoptera > Cynocephalidae > Galeopterus > Galeopterus variegatus. Next base: position 238,098 of record NW_007729375.1, on the reverse strand, counting down.
GGAAATATGATGAAATGCCGATTGTGACAAGAGAATCCAACTGTATTAAAAAATTTTTGAAGCAACCTTGCTTAGAAAATGGGGTAACAGCACTGGCTTGTGTAACTTTTGAATGAATAAAGTCTGTAAGACTAAAGGCAGAAGGAACTGTACATAAGTCTTTACTCCACGTGATAAAATTGTTTCCCACTAGGAACGGGTTAGCAATTCTGATACTGCTGTACATGTATCCTGGATTTGAACAATTAAATAAGTAAGTGGCAGATGACATGGCCATCTACTGGAGTCGAGGTTCCAGACAAGAAAGGGGAGAAGGCTGGAGTGGTCCACATAGTAATTGGTTGATCAGGGGACTTAGTGTGAACTTAGGTTAACTTAAATTAGATACTGATAGTTACATATGTGTGTGAAAAGATAAGGGTATATAAACAGATTTGTATACACACATATATTTCCTGAGAAGGCCCAGAAGGCATCACTACATCAGTAGCAATGAGCATACCTAGAACCCAGATTTTGGTTTCTAATACCATTTTTATTAGAATAAAGGCAATCAGGACTTCTAGAAGAAATGGCTGATTATTGGGCTGGTAAGAAATACATAAGATAAGCCTGAAATGTATGTCAGTGTCAGAAACTAAGTTTAAAAAAAATACCCACAAAACAAGCAAAAAACAAAACAAAAAAAAGCCCACCCTGTTGGGGATATTTTAAAGTGACACCAAAGCCAACTGAGGGAACTCTCAATATACCAAAGTGAAACCATTTCAGCAATAAAATATACAAAGTAGTATCAGGTTATAACCAAAGTATAAAATAAATATTCATGAGTTCATACTGGTCCATTAAAATGATTAAATAAATAATAAACTGAGGTGAACAGATAAACCTAAGTAACAGAATTCCCAGTAATTTATGTAGATACAAATATTCATGAGTTCATACTGGTCCATTAAAATGATTAAATAAATAATAAACTGAGGTGAATAGATAAACCTAAGTAACAGAATTCCCAGTAATTTATGTAGATACTCTGCCCTTATGGGGGTAGAGCACCTTCCCCTCTGCTTGATTGGGCACTGTGTATAGTTACCTCCTTCCAAAGAACACAATATGAAAAGAAATTTAGTGGAAAGGGTGACATACTCTATCTCAGCCAGGTGATCAAGGTCATTATCAATGGTGATGCATGGTGTTGACAGTATTTCCCTTCATACGATGTGATAAGAATGGCACTTAACCTCTGTGGTGCCCCCCTCAAAACACATAACCCGCTCTATTCATGTGAAAAACACCAGAATAATCTCAATGGAGGGACATTCTACAAACTCCTGACCAGTGCCACTCAAAACTTTCAAGGTTATCAAAAACATGTTCAGCATGAGAAACTATCACATCTAAGAGGAGACTGAGGAAACTTGACTACTAAATGCAATGTGTACTCTGGATGGGATCCTGGGAAGAAAGGCGTTAGGCAAAAACTAAGGAAATCTGAATAGAGACTTTTCTTAATAATAATACTAATATTGATACCATAACAATGTAGGGTGTTAATAATAGGAAAATATAGGTGTTGGGTATATTAGAACTCTCAGTACTATCTTTGCAATTTTCTGTCAATCTAAAACTGTTCTAACATAAAAAGTTTAATTAAAATCAAATGTAAAAAGAACACATAGTGCTGATAACACCAAGGTCAAGGATTTGGATCTCCATATCAGCCAGCCACCAAAATAAATAAGTAAATAAATGAAAAATAAAAAGAACAAAGTTTAAGGACTTACATTTTCCAATTTCAAAACATACTGTAAAGTTATAACCACCAATAACGTGATACTGGCATAAGCATACACAAATAGATTAATGGAACAGAATTAAGGATCTAGAAATAAATTCTTACATTTTGGGCAATTCATTTTAACAAGTGTCAAGACAATTAAATGGGAAAGGACAGTTTTATGAATAAACTGTGCTGGGACAATTGGATACCCACCTTACCTTATCTCAAGCCATACACAAAAACTAACTCAAAATTGGTAATACACATATATGTAAGAGTTAGAATAAAATGTAACAGTAAATCTTCATGGCCTTAGGTTTGGGAAAGATTTATTAGATAGGACACCAAAAGCACAAATAACAAAATTAAAATATCAGTAAGTTGGCCTTCATGACAATCAAAAACTTTGAGCTTCCAAAAACACCATTAAGAAGTTGAAGAGACAAGCCACAAAATGGGAAAATATACCCACAAATCATACATTGACTTGTAGCCAGAATATACAAATAACCTCTCAAAAATCAGTATGATAGAATTCAACCTAATTAATAAATGAGATATAGGAACAGCCAATAAACACAAGATAAAAAATGATCAATATTCTTAGTCATTAGGGAAATGCAAACTAAATTCAAAATATCATACCACTTTATAGAAAGCTTAGACGTGTAGACATGCTTTAAAAAAAATTTCCTTCTTCACTTTGTTGATGTGGTATATCACATTTATTGACCTGCATATGTTGAATCATCCTTGCATTCCTGGAATGAATCCCACTTGATCATGATGTATAATCTTTTTGACACGTTGCTGTATTCTGTTTGCTTTTGTTGAGGATTTTAGCATCTAAATCCATCAAGGACATCAGCCTGTAGTTTTTAGTTGTTGCGTCTTTGTCTGGTTTTGGTATCAGTGTGATGTTGGCTTCACGGAATGAGTTTGGGAGAATGGTTTATGTTCCAATCTATTGGAATAGTTTGGAAAGAACTATTATTCTTTAAAAGTTTGGTAGAATTCAGCAGTGAAGCCATCTGGTCCTAGGCTTTTCTTTTTTGGAAGATTTCTGATTACTGCTTCAGTCTTGTTGCTTGTTATTGGTCTGTTCAGTTTTTCTATGTCATCTTGGTTCAATCTTGGTAGTTTGTATTTGTCAAGAAATTACCCATTTCCTCCAGATTTTCAAATTTGTTGGTGTATAGTTGTTCATAGTAACCTCTAATGATTCTTTGTATTTCTGTGGTATCAGTTGTGATATCCCCTTTTTCCTATCTGATCTTTGTTCTTTGGATCTTCTCACTTCTTTTTTAAGTCAGTCTGGTTTGTCTATTTTGTTTATCTTCTCAAAAAACCAACTTTTTGGGACCAGCCCGGCAGCGCACTCAGTAGAGTGCGGCACTTGGGAGCACAGTGGCGCTCCCACTGAGGGTTCGGATCCCATATAGAGACCGGTCTGCTCACTGGTTGAGCGCGGTACAGGTGCAACCCCGAGGGTTGNCCACTGAGGGTTCGGATCCCATATAGAGACCGGTCTGCTCACTGGTTGAGCGCGGTGCAGGTGCAACCCTGAGGGTTGGATCCCGTTGCCGGTCGCGGTACGGGCGCGACACTGAGGGTTGCGATCCCATTACCGGTCACGAAAAAAGACAAAAAAGGAAAAAAAAAAAACCACCTTTTTGTTCACTGATCTTTTGTATAGTATTTTTGGCCTCTATTTCATTTAGTTCTACTCTGATTTTAATTATTTCTTTCCACCTACTAACTTTTGGATTGAATTGTTCTTGTTTTTCTAGTTCCTTGAGATATAAAGTTTATTTGAGATCTTTCTATTCTCTTGATGTAAGCATTTATTGTAATATACTTTCCTTTTAGTACTGCTTTTGCCATATCCCATAGGTTTTGGTATGATGTGTAATTATTATCATTAGTTTCGAGAAATTTTTTTTTATTTTCTGTTTGATTTCTTCTTTAACCCGTATGTCATTCAGAAGCATGTTGTTTAATTTCCAAGTATTTGTTTGATGTCTGAAGTTTCTTTTGTTATTAATTTCTAGTTTTAATCCATTCTGATCTGAGAATATGCATGAAAAGATTTCAAGTTTTAAAAACTTGTTGATGCTTGATTTGTGACCTAATATGTGATCTATCTTAGAGAATGTTCCAAGCACTGATGAGAAGAATGTATATTCTCTGGCTGTTGGGGGAAATGTGATAGATAGATAGATAGATAGATAGATAGATAGATAGATATAGATATAGATATAGATATATCCACTGAGTCGAATTGGTCTAGAGTTTAGTTTAAATCCTGTGTTTCCCTATTGATTCATTGCTTAGATGATCTGTCCAGTATTGAGAGGGTAATGTTCAGGTCCCCAACTATTAAGTGTTGAAGTCTATCTCTATCTTTAGGTGTAGTAAAGTTTGCTTTACAAATCTGGGTGCACCAATGTTGGCATCATATATGTTTATAATTATTATGTCTTCTTGGTGGATAGATCCCTTTATCTTTATGTAATAACCTTCTTTGTCTCTTTTTATAGTTTTTGGCTTAAAGTCTACTTTATCTGATTTAAGAACAGCTACTCCTGTTCGCTTTTGGTTTCTATTTGTGTGGTATATTTTTTCACTTTTAGTCTTTACAGGTGAGGTGGGTTTCTTGTAGGCAGCAGATAGTTGGGTCTAGTTTTTTAATCCATCCAGCCAGTCAATGTCTTTTGAGTGGGGAGTTCAATCTGTTAACATTCAGCATTGCTATTGAAAGATATTTTCTGATTCCTATTATTTAATTGCTTTTGTGTGGTTGTTTTAAGTGTCTTTTGTTCCTTTCTTCCCCTGCTATTCTATCACTTTGCAGTTTTTAGGGGTTTTGAAGTGGAATGCTATAGTTTTGTTTGTTTGTTTGTTTTTAGTTTTTTCCTCTTTCTCATTTGCCTATGTCTTTTTTCAGTGGGATTTATTTTTCCTAGTGTGTTCATGGTGGGGATTATTTTTGGAGGGGTTCCATGTGTAGGAATCCCTTGAGGTTTTCTTGTAGGGATGGTCATGTGGTGCAGAATTCCCATAGTTTTGTTTATTTGGGAAATACACTATATCTCTTTCATATCTGATGGATGGCCTTGTTGGGTATAGTAATCTTGGTTGGCAGTTTTTCTTTTTTAGTACTTTAAATACATCATCCCATTCTCTTCTGGCCTGCAGGGTTTCTGCTGAGAAGTCTGCTGTTAGTCTGATGGGGACCCCCCTATAGGTATCTTGACATTTTTCTCTTGCTCTTTTTAGGATTCTCTCTTTGTCTGTAACTTTTGCCAGTTTAACTACAATATGTCTCGGAGAGGACTTTTTTGGATTGAACTTGTTTGAGGATCTTTGTGCTTCTTGTATCTGGAAATTCATTTCACTACAAATACCAGGGAAGTTTTCTGCTATTATCTCATTTAATAGGTTTTCAACAACTTTTTCCTTTTCTTCCCCTTCTGGAACACTCATAATCCAGATATATGTATACTTGAGGCTGTCTGGTAGTTTTCAGAGATTTTCTTCATTCTTAAAAAGTTCTTTTCGGTTTTTTTTTTTTTTTTTTTTTTTTTTTTTTTTTTGTCTGCTTGGGTTATTTCAAATAGTGTCCTCAAGGTCAGAAATCCTTTCTTCTGCTTGCTCTAGTCCACTGCTAAAGCTCTCAAATGTTGTTTGTATTTCACTGAAACAAAATGTTGCTTGTATTTCACTGAATGCTTCTTTTCAGTTCCAAGAGTTCTGCCACATCCCATTTAGCCTGAAATCTTCGCATTAACTTGCTTAAGATTGCACCTTTACCACTTGGAAGGCCTTAAAATTGTCTTTTGATAGATAACTTGAAAGGGTCAGGTATGCTTTTTACTATGTTATTTTGATACCTAAAACCAGGAACTCAAGGCAGTTTTCTTAGATGTTGTTTACATACACTGCTTTAGTACTATTGAGCAGAGGTATGACTATTTCTATAGCACAGTTCTCCAGCTATAGAACTTAGCAGATTTAGGGCTCCCAGACATCCTTCCAAATAAGTGTACACATATGGGATGTCTCTGCCTTAAAGTCACATAAATTCCCACTCCATATCTGGGTGACCACAGATATATAGATCATGAGGTTTGTTTTCCTTTCTGATTCCCAACTGTTTGATCCAGAGAATCATGTCTGTTGCTCACATTCCCTTCAGTAGTAAATTATAGCATCCTGAGATGTCCCAGGACTACTTCAGAACATATAACTCTCCAAGCATTGTGGTGATATTTTCAGTAGACATGAATTCTAGAAGCCTTCGCACTACCTCAGGTCCATGGTGAAGTTTTTACAATTTGAAGGATTCATGCTATTTTCCCTTCGTTAATGAGAACTACCCACCCTGAGAGTGAAAGATAAATGCATAAACCTTGTCTGATTTTTTTTATACCCCTTAAATTACAGAATCTCAGCCTCCACAAAAAACCATCTACCCTCCAGTGTTTCTGGATATGGGCCAATGTGCTTATAAAATCATGTTGCTGCTGGTCCAGTCTTGCTCGAGCTTCTCTGTTCACCTCTGGAGAATTATTTCTGCTACAGCTGAGTGCACCAAGCATCCCTGTCTCTGCTGGGCAACTCTTCTTCCAGCCCAACCCAGTGGGCACAAACATGTTCCAAGAGGCATTTTCTTAGAGGAAGCAATGCACCCAATGCATCATTCCATATTTCTGATACTTTAATAACTTTTCCCAAAAAAATTTTCCTTTTTTTTTTTTCCTAATGAGCTCTCTCCTGGGGACTCAAACATGAGTCCACAGGGGTTATGGGAACCTGAGCAATCATGTCAGTTCTCAGGATTGCTTCTCCAGATCCCTGGTTTTGTACACACTTCCTTTTACTTGGTAAAGACCATCATTTTGGTATACAGAGTTTCCTTCTTATTAAGATCTTGCATTACTACAGTACAATTGTTACAGTTCACGAGCCCATATTGATATATTATCACTAACTAAGGTCCATAGTTAGGTCCATTGGAGTTCACTATTGGTATTGTACAGTTCTATAGGTTTTGACAAATGTGTGTTTCCTTTCAAAATAAATAAATAAATATTTTAGCTGGAAAAGACATCAGGAATGATCTATCTCAAATTTTATCTTTCAGAAAAGAAAAGCAGGAGCTAGAGAGATTTAAGCCATTCATCAACATTGCACAGCTAGAAAGCGTCTGTGACAGGACTTTTGTCATGGGTCTTCAAACTTCCATTCTCATACACTCTTCTCCTTGCCTTTCAGTGTGATCAGTTGGTCACTTTGAAAATAAAATGTCAGCTATTTGAAAATTGTACAGTTTGCATAACACCCATTCCAACCTCTAGAACAGGAGAGTGACTGAGAGAAGCTTTGCTGGAAGGTGAAGGGATCACAGAAACACCTACACTTACCCATCAGTCTCCCTCCCCTCAGGTGGCATGGTCTAGCTGGGACTGCTGCTGTGTATCTTGTGTCTGTTTCTCTAGAGGGCAATTGTATGGTGCCCTACTATATAACTGGTTTTTAGGCCTGGTTTCATCTCATTATTAGGGGATGCTGTGGTTGGAATGTGTGTGTCCCTACAAAATTCATGCTGAAACATAATCCCCATTGTGGTGTTATTAAGAAGTGGGGCCTTCTGGGAAGTAATTAAGTCATGAGTGTTCTGCCCTCATGAATGGGATTAATGCCCTTATTACAGAGGCTTCAGGGAGCTGCTTGTCCCTTTTGTTCCTACTATCATGTGCAACACAGCACTGGTACCCTTCAAAGGATGCAGCAACAATGCGCCATTGTGGGAGCAGACAGCAAGTCCTTCAGCAGACACTGAACCTGCCGGTGCCTCAGTCTTGGACTTCCCAGCCTCCAGAAATGTGAGAAATACATTTCTATTATTTGTAAGCCAGCCAGTCTAAGATATTTTCTAATAGCAAAAGGAATGGACTAAGACAGTGGGGCTGCAAAATTGAGTCTGAGTTCTGTAAGTTGTCCAACCCAACTTCACTCAAAATGTAAGAGAACTAATAAAATGATAATCAGCAACCAGAAGTAAAATCAAGCACATCATTAAAGTGTCACCTGTGCTGTCTAGACTCAACCTAATTAGGGGAGACAGACATGTACATCCAGCAGAAAAGAAACTCCAAAGAGTATTAATGCAAAGCTAAGTATGTAAACAAGGCGAGTTCTGGATATTTCATTTCTTTTCAAAATTAGATATAGTATAGACAGTATTTCTGGGCTTTATGCCTTTGCACTTAACTTATCCCAAACCACTGGGAAATACTGAAAGTTAAACAATTTTATATATGGCTTTTCTTTTTTTCTTTTGTCAGCTAGCTGGTTCAGGGACCCAAATCCATGACTTTGGTATTACAAGGCTGCTCTCTATGTATGGCTTTTTTTTAATGAAAATTATTTCAAAGAAGAGTCCACTCGAGTTAGAATTCTTTAAAAAGTATTGATTAATTAGTGCCCAAAACCTATTTCTAAATTGTGAAGAATGTAATTGTTAGCAGTTAGGTAAAATATGATTTGTAACTCAGTGATATTTTAACTTTTCACCAAGATCTAAAATGATTTGTGAGCCTAAATCACATCCTAAATATGTTCCTTGGTAAAACATAAAACCTCCTACACTGCTCCAATATATAAATTAATGCCTTCTTCTTAGGTGATATGGTATAACCCTTGTAATATTTTTTTCTGATTAATCTAAACTAAAAATTATCATGTTCTTTTTTTTTTTTTTTCCTTTTTGTCTTTTTTACTGACCGGCAACGGGATCGCAACCCTCAGTGTTGTGCCCGCACCACGCTCAGCCAGTGAGCGGGAACCGGTCTCCACATGGGATACGAACCCTCGGCAGGAGCACCGCCACGCTCCCAAGCGGCGCACTCTCCAGTGCGCCACGGGGCTGGCCCTATCATGTTCTTTTTATTCTAGTGGAAATTTTAAATTGTTAAGCATATCTTACAACAAAATGCTACTAATCAGCACTTTAAATTAGTTTTATCAGCATTTGTTTTCAATGTATAAGCATATCATCTTAACTTACATATTTTAGCTACTAATTCTGCTGTTGTAAGAATTATGAAGATTTTTGAAACAAATGAAAATGCAAGTACAACTTACCAAAACCTATGTGATACTGGAAAAGCAGCACTAAGAGAGAAGTTTATTGCAATAATTGCTTACACTGAAAGAATAGAAAGACTTCAAATAAACAACCTAATGTTAAATTTCAAAGAACTAGAAAACAAGAACAATCTAATCCATAAACAAATAAATGGAAAGAAATAATTGAGATCACAGCAGAACTAAATGAAATAGAGACAAAAAGATCGATACAAAATGTCAGCAAAACAAAAAGTTGGTTTAGGGTGCTAATTATTTGTGTTTCAAATCATCTAATATTTTTTATTCATGAGAACCATAGAAACAAAAAACAGAGGAATGATTTTGGGACACATAGATCTCAAACCTGAAACCAGTGATGTTCCTTTTGAAGGAAACTTCTGGAATTATATATCCATCCAGCCTGCTTTGCCTAGTGATGTTCTATTCACTTAAAAAGTCTTACCAGTCGGATATTTTAGTTATACTAATAGATTCTATTGTTAGAACCAAGATGCTTTTTAATTCAATCAACATTTTTCTCATGTAGTTAAATCTTATTTCCTACCATTTTAGTGGATATAGATAGATCACCATTTTTATTCTTGATCACCATTATAAATGAACATTGTTTTTATATTGCTCTTTCCTAATATTTTCCCCCATTTTTTTCCATTCTCTCTTAATCATTAAATTCCAGCAAAACAATGCCCACATACCAATGAAGTTAAAGCCATATAAACTTTTCTTATCACACAAAGGATTCAGTCTCGGTGTATTTCACATAGATGGAATTCGGAAAAATTTTGAGACGTAATCAGTTTACCAGTTAAGTCAATGAAATACGTGGATGGCTAGATACCGAAATGACAATCAGCTTAATGTGTCTGGGATTCAGTGCTAAGGAAAATAACATCAGTTTCAAAGATCAGCAGTGGCAATAGAGTAAGCATTCTTTGAAAAAGCGTATGGGAACATTAGGCGTTTTGGTGTTTTGGAAACACATCTCATAGGCTATAAAACATGTTTATGGTGAAAATAAAAAGATTCCCAGCTAGGATGGGCAGGGGACACTCATTTTGTCATGGGTCTCCTCTTTGACTTCTGCCTGGAATTGGTGGAGGGAGTTTGGGATGCTGAGCAGCAGCACCATTAGCTCTGTCTCCGTGTGGTCACCTCCTAGGGTCCAGCATGGAGCATGAGGAGACACTGTCCAACACTGGCACAGCAGTGCCCACTGGAGTAAACAGGAGGAAGAGAACAGCATGGGACGCAACATCACTTGATGGCATAAAATAAGACATAACTGTTCTTAATTGACAAAAGTGAGCTATGAGTTTCATATATGTTACCCTCATTCAATGCTCATAAGAATTATTATTAGTTAATTTTTAACTGATGAATAAGAGGGACAGAAAAGATAATTTCATTAGCCTGAAGTTACTGTGTTAGCAAGTAGTCAAGCTAGGATTTGATACAATTGTTTCTGAGCATTGCAGCCATTTACACACACCATGCCACTCGCAAAGCAGAGCTGAGCCCTGGTTCTCATTTTACTTAATGAGGAGAGTTTGTGGGCTTCTCTTCCTTAGTAATCTTCTAGCAAGAAGAATCCTTAGGTAGTGTGGGTGAAGCCTACAATTGACTTCTTGTATGCTGAGACTGGTACCACAGAAACAGATAGAAGCAAATGCTTCCATGATCTAATTTTAGGCACATGGCTAAAAAATCCCATCAACAAATCTACTAAGTGCCAACAGTGGACAATATGGAACTCCCTTCTACACAGATCCAAGCTATAGCACCAACAGAAAAGTAACAGACATACTGTTGAAGCCTGCTAAGAGTGAAGCTGATCGAGACCTGAACGAAGAATTTCAAATAATTTCAATGAACAGAGTAGGTGAATACAATAAAAGTTACACGCGCAAACAAAACATTGCCATGCCTGCCCAATGTGCTTCTAGATTTGGGACTCTGTGAGGAATGTGTTATATCAGCACACTATTTCAAAACCACCTACATCCTCTGAGCTTGTAGTGCCTTTTTCTGCTCACATAAGTCCATTCTTAAACATTTAATTATCTGAGCACCATTGAGGTGTAAGTAAGTCTATTCACTTAGGTAATAAGTAGTGAAGACAAAAGCATCTAATCACTGTTGGAAAGTCAAAAATTGGAACTTAATAAGAATGTTAGTACCTATATTTTAAACCTGGTAAGCTTATCTTCTCAGAAAAAGTAGGAGTTTATTGTAGAAAACCACATACCATTTGCTATACAATCCTAAATTTCTTTCCTCTGAGACAGACTAGGCACTAGCCGACGTGGCGTGATTAGCACGTTCTAATCTCTCATGCTACAGTCATCGGTCTCACAGTGTGCCTAAGTGTGTTGCCTGCCTCTGAAGGGCAAACTGCATTCTATCGAACAGCACGTGATTTTAAAAGAAAATGTACTTGTTTTTACTCCCTGGATAATGAGTTTAAAATCACTTTGTACATTCAGAAAAAAGACTAAAGTTGTAAGTATCTTTGCTTACATGCTATATTTAAAATTTACAAGAGAATCTATAGAACAGAGGCCTCTGTGCTGAGCTGTTCTCTCATTTGTGTAAAAATCTGTTCTCAAAGAATGCTTATCTCTGCATGTATTTGTAGGAACATGTATCTTTTACATGATATTCAGCACAGAGTGACAATAGGATGGCCCAAATGATATTCTGAGAAGACAAAGACAAGGGATGAATACTAACAGCCCAGGATCAGTTGTGCCAAGTGATTATAAATGCAAGCCCTCTCTCTTACCACTACTCATGAAATTGAGGCCTTTCACAGACGCTTGATGTTGCCTCTCTGGGGTTGGAAATATGTGAATGTATCAGAAGAGTTTCTCCAAATAGCTTTTAACAGAGGATCAATGTATCCCCAAATCAAATAAACTAGAGCCGTGAGAAGCAAAAGACTTACAGTATTTTTTATTTGGTTTAATCCTTGAATATAAACTTTTAAACGTAATCTTTCCTCTATCCCTTCCCAAAGGAGCTGATACAGAAATTTGATGAGGGTTCTATGGATGATATTTAATCAACAATGACAGAGATTTCCTTAAATGCCTAATGCTGTCCTATTCCTTTCTGTATCATTTCTTATGTCATTTCATCATCCCCAGCAGAAGCTCT
>NW_007729375.1:209945-225534 GCF_000696425.1 Galeopterus variegatus | reverse complement strand
GCTGTCCTATTCCTTTCTGTATCATTTCTTATGTCATTTCATCATCCCCAGCAGAAGCTCTTCAACCTTCCAGCCTCTCGCAAAGTATAGTTTAGAGGCCACCTACAAAAGAACCATTTAGGCTAGTTGTTAAAATCCAAATTCCTGGGCTCACCCAAACTTGGTGAATTAGAAAATCCAATTCCAGGGCCTTAGAATCTGCACATTTACAAATATCCAAGAAAATCCTAGAGTATTGATGAGCACCCTGTCTAGTGCTAAAGCTGTCTGCCTTGAGTTTGAGCTCCTCTACATCTCTGTCCCCCTCCCACCCTCTGTCTCACACACCCACATGCATGCACACAAGTAGTCTTTATAAGCTCTTCCATTTGTCCCTACTACCAGTGTATGAGATTCTATAGACATAAATTTATTGTTTATACACTTCTAAACATTTGCAAAGATTTAGAGATATATTTCACCTGGTAGGAATTAATAGAAAAACTGGAAAAACATAGCAAATGACCATCTTTGGTAAGTATTTCTTTGAAAAACATTTTATCCTGGATTTCTTCCTGGATAGTACTCACTGAAATGTTTCTAATGGGGAAAAAAAAGCATAAATTTAGAGGTAGATTGAAAATTTAACAGCACACTGGACCGATGTCATATCTTTCTAGTGAATGAAATGACAGTTTCTAGCAATGCAAATCTGTATTTGCACATGATGAAAATTATGACATTAGGAAAAAATAAACTCACCACTTCTTCATGTCTGCACTTTCTCACATTAATTCCATTTATCTGCAATGAAAAGAGAAGCAGAGTTTCACATGCTATATTGTAAATTGACTTTCTATTTTGGTTGCACGTAGATACTGATGATAAAATATATACCTGTAGAATTGCATCCCCAATAAAAAGCAGTCCTGAAAGCTCAGCTGTAAATGAAAAACAATTGATTATACATTGACTATTTTTGTCACACAGACAAAAGAGTTTGTTAGTGAAATAAAGGTGAAACTGATAAATGAAACAAAAATTTAAATGTTTTACATAGTTAGCATCTTAAACAATCCACTAGGAATGAAAATTCAAAACAATAGTATGATTTGGTACACTTTTTTGAAAAACATGCAGAGATGTTTCTATTTAGTTGTACCATTTCAGACCTTACAACTGCAAAAAATTGGTGGATATTTCTGGGTGGATGAATACACTTTTCTCATGCACTTATAATTCCGAGGTCTCTGTGATAATATTTAGGTCATAGACAGTCAATCCATTAGCTCTGCAATTGACTCCAACTTTATTTTTAAACATTACATTTACTGATTTCAGTCAATGCAACAATTGCTCTATATCTTCATTGCTTTTCTTAGATGAGGTTTCATATGAAGGGGTGAGTAAAACTGCATATGAAAAATGGAAAAAATCTGAAATTGCCTTTACCAGGTGTGACTTATCATTAGTTTTATTTGTTTAATGAAACCGTTGAAAAGCTATGCAGACCGTACTTCATACAGGGTCTCATGGTTTATTATCTTTCATTCTTGCTCCCCTTCTGTGAGAGATGCCCTTCTGTGAAGTGATGAAGAGCATGGATTCAGTAATCAAACTCAGCCACTTACTGCCTGATCATGAGGAATCTGGAGCTAGACACATACTAATTTATGATTCACTCTTCAAAAACAATGGCACAAAGGAATGGCTACTATATCATTCTCTAAACTTGTTACCTCTTTGCTCCTTGGAGATTTTTGAAATGACAACTGGAATATTATGCTCTGCTCCTCCCTGGAAAGAGAAAATCATATATTGTATTATTTAACCTCGTAAAGATTAATGCAGCATATAGCTAAGAAATTGTTATACAGGCTATGAATATTATGTTGAGTGGACAGCAGGCAAATTTTGTTAATTTGTGAAATTTCTCCTCTCAGTAGATGGTGCCCCCATGAAACTAATCCACCTGTTTAGCATTTAGCTGAGACGTCCAATAATTAATAAAAATTAACATTGAAAGTTTTCATTTCTCAAGAAAAGATCAATTATGTCTTTAAATAGGCATTATATTCAATGTGTAGTAATGCTGTCCACTGTAGGGATTCTTATTTAGGATTCCAAAACCAGATTATTATGTATTTCTATTATCTGGCTGAATTATTCTGTGCTGGTGACTTAGCTTCCAAAGAGGTCCCTGCACCACAAAGACCTCTCTGGAAGCTAAGTGACCAGAAAGACCTTTACCTGCACAAATGGATAAACAAAATTAGAATGTGCATGCATAATGGAGAAGGGGCTCATTTGCATTTCCTTACTTAGTGTTAGATTCCTCTTTGTGTGAGAGTACATACCAAGCAATTTACAGAATGAAATACACTGCCTGGAATATTGCCATAGTGCTTTGTTATTTGACCAAATGAAACATGAAAAAGGTAAGACAAATAAGTGCACTAAATTTACATGAAGGAAAATAAAATAAATTTTTAAAATAACTGCATAAAAATCCTATTTCTTTATTACAGAGTTGAGAAGTTTGAAAGCCATAGATGAAAAATCAAATAGGTATATTAAAAAATAAAGGGTCATGTAGAAAAGAAGCATAGTACTTGTAACACAGCATAGTTGAAAAGGCAATCAAATTTCCATTGGGGGTGCTCAATCTTCAGAATATGTAAAACTCCTAAGCTTCTATTATTTTTTTATAAGGACAAAAATTTATTTTAGAACAGAAACGTTTTTACCCATAAATGTCAATTTTTAACATGTTAACAGTGTAATTAAATATAAGATAGTTAATTGTTTTTGGGAAAAACATTGTTATTCAACTCTTTATTGGCAAGTAGAGTCCTTTCTACTTCTGGAATATTAAGGTGAAACGTGATAAATAAGATAATGAAAACTTAGGTTGAAATTCAAACACACTACTCATCTCCCTTTTCCTCACTATTTCCACTAACCCACCATCCATCCCCCACCCCTCACTAACTCTGTGAAGAAAGTCACTGGCGTGGTCTAAAGTGGCTCCTTATTTTAGATCTGCCTTTCAGGCTGCACGTCCCTAACACTCACTGATCTGCCTTTCACGCTGCACGTCCCTAACACTCACTGATCCCGTCTAAGATGGTCTCTTCTCTCACCAAAGGGATGGTGATTTGTGACCGAGAGTGGGATAAAAACTAACACATGGTAAACACTGAATAAAGGGAGCTATTATCCCACTGAAGTCTATCAATTAAGATTTATAAGTAAAATCACACAGCATTAAAGTGGTAAGTGAGATGAAGGACTAATTGATTCTAAAACCCTTAATGATTATTTGTTAGGACTCCAAGTTTCTAATCCCCTCTACTCTGTTTTATTCTTTTCCCATTGTACCTATCAGCTTCTAACCTACTATAATATTTTGTCTTTTCTTATACTTATTATTTTTTTCTCCTTCTCCCCTTTCTTACTAGAATGTAAGTTCTATGAGGGTATTGAAGTTTTCTGGTTGTTTATTTTGTGCATTGATGCAACTTCGTTGCATGAAATAATCTCTTTTTTATCTTTGAAATGTTTGTTGATTGAATGAATAAATGAATGAATGAAGTCTGAGGCTTTTTAGGCCTAGCCTATGGCTGCTAATAGTTTCTAGAGACACTTGGAAATTGGAAAGGATATTAAAAATGCATTTACATTTTTTAGGAAAAAACCCTGTTTAACTCAAGTGAATCATCAACTGGTGAAGTTTTAGGTAGCATAAAAAGATGAAATAAATTATCTAGATATTGTGGTTGAAATGCTTTGGGGTACAACATTCATGCCAGTCTGGTCTGTATGGCTATCATCAGAGTATTTCCCTTCAGCTGTTTTTGATCTCACACTTTTGTCTTGTTTCACTACTGAATCAAAAATTTTTTTTTTCTCTTCCCCTCGTTCTTTTTTTTTTTTTTTTTTGTCAATATACAATGTAGTTTTTCTTAATGCTCAGATTTTTTAATGCGAGTTATCATGGCAGAACAGTGGGAAACGTATTGTTGAGTCTGTCTAGAGAAAAAGCTGATAGTAATTCCTCTTTTTTCTTTTCTTTCTTTTCTTTTTTTTTGGCTGCTGGCTGGTATGGAGATCTGAACCACTGACCTCGGTATTATCAGCACCAGGCAAGTGAGCTAACCAGCCAGCCCTAGAGATGGCAATTTTCTTAAGGTCAACTCAATAATACCATTCTTTCCTCAGCAATCAGACTTATAACTATCTTTTAATGACAAAATGTAACTTACATTCATTTTGACAAAATTTTTCTTTTATATGGAAAATTTCTCCTGAAATTTCAATGGCTTGAGTTTTTTTATTTTTTATTTTATATTTTTTTTTAATATTTTTACTTGGAACTCTGATAAATTTTTTAAACTAATTTCTATAACAAATGACTTTATTAATTAGATAGTAAATTTTAAGAGAAAGATCAGAGGATAAAATTAGAACTTAAAATTATAGTATCTTCCTTTATTGAATGAAATGTGAGAGCAGCTCAGTTCTATTAAAGTTAATTAGATTTGTTTCAGGACCTAAATGGGAAAATTTAAGGTTTTGCAGCCAAGAATCAAATAATGTGGCTTGCTCTGTTTAAAACAGATAATAGTCTTCCCATTACACTTTGAATAAAAATCCAATTCCTTAACTGTTGTTTGTTGTGTGGCCTCAGTCTCCCTGCACAGCTTCACCTCAGAGCCACATTCATCATTCTGTGTGCTAAAGGATGTCAACATTTACTACTTTCTCTGCCTGGAATGATTGTTTCTTCATTCTTAACCCAGTAAACTCCTATTCACTCTGTACCTGAGATTTCTGCTAAAAGGCCCTCCTTCAGTATCTCTTTACTTGAATTAATTCACTTTTGAGCCAGTGTAACAATCTGATCAAAGTCTACTTTTGCAACAGTGTAAATGGCCTGATGTCAGGCTGGGGCTCCTTCAGCATCTTCTCCCTAAGGAGTCCCTGCACCAGGGATGTGGCTCAGGATCACTGTCTGGAGAATGACTGAATTAACCGAGCAATATTATTCCAGCAAATGGTAAGACCCAAGATTAGGAAAAAGGAACTCAATGTTCTAAAGTGCAGCCCAGATAATATTAAAACATGCATCATTCAATCTCGTAACATTCTTTTTACAAAGCATAATTGATTTTATAGCTAGCTATGTAAGAACAAGGATACAAAGTCTCATCCAAAGCATTTTGAGAATGACTCTACACAATCATCTTGCCAGCATAACTGTGAAATGCCACCAAATCAAACCTAGAATGCTTTTAGAGCACTGGGAATCTTGCCAAAGAAATCTTTTCACTTTAAAATTTTCATTATCCCAATCAATCAATCATATTCTAGGCTCTAGGGGAAAAAAGATACATAGACCCCAACTATTATTCTTGCTCTTAGAGTAAGGAAAATACTTGTAAGCAAATAAGAACAACACAGTTTTGTTTTGGCAAAAATTGAGGGTCTTTCTCACATACCATATGATTGCCTTCGTATAAAAATAAAAGATACGGAAATCTACAGAGACAAATCGATTAGTGATTGCTTAAGGCTGTGGGGGGGAATCAGGGGATAAAGGATACAGGGTTTCCTCTTGAGGTGATGAAATATCCTAAAATTGACTGTATTGCACATATCTGTGGATATACTAAACACAATTGAATTGCACAGTCTAAATGGGTAAAATGTATGGTATGTAAATTATATCTCAATGAAGCTGTTTAATAAGAAAGGTTCTTTCAAATGATGGTCAATGATTTTAACTGATTCTTGGAACGAATTCATAATCTTCAACTGAGCCTTATCATTTCCCTGTTATCTTCCTATGTTTATGTTGGAAAGGTACACATCCACTTTGTCTATGGTGGAAACAAGTAAATCAGACTCAAGTAAAAGGAATAAGGGGAGGGTTTAGTGAGAAATGTATGAGAACATGTGTGTATACTTATATCAGCAGTTGTTATTTAAAGACTTTTCCCTCAAAATCACTAATAAGTTAAAAGATGGTAATTTATTATAGCTACTATGAAAATATATTTTTATTTGGTAAATCTGATACAATTAAATACAGTTATCACCTCTTGATATTATGAAATTGCTTGCTTGATCCTGGCATTTTGATTATTTTACTTCAGAATGTGAAAATAGAGAAGAAACATGATTTGTGTCACCAAGTGGAGAGTTTAGATATAATTTAGTCCAGGTTTTAAGATATAGAGCATAGTTATTAAGGGCAAGGACTTTGTCTAAGCTTTGGGTGGGATTGAGGCCCAGCTCTGCAATTTATAACAATGGATAAGTTACTTATCCCTCAATACTTAATCTAATTGTCTGTGGAAGGAATCACAATAGTTATCTAATTTGCTGGTTGTAGTGGATTGAATTATGTCCCCCCAAAACTCCCTGAATCTTAAATTGTGCCCCCCAAATTTTATGTTTTAGAAACTTAACCCTGACTGTAACTGTTAAGAGGGTGGGAAATCCTATTATGGTAATTGAAAGGTGGAGCCTTGAAGAGGTGATTGGGTTGTTGGACCATGCAGTAGTGAATGGATTAAAAATAGTGGTCAAGGGTGTGGTTCTGAGGGCTTTAAAAGAAGAGGAAAGTCTGTCTTCCTCTCTCTGTCTGCTCTCTCTGCTTCCACCATCTTGCAATATGAGACCTCTGGGTCACTGTCATCACCACCAGATGGACTTTGGACTTCCCAGCCTCAGAAACTGTAAGCAATAAATGTTGTTTTTCTTTATAAAATCACCCAGTCTCAGGTATTCCATTATAGCAACACAAAACGGACTGATACACTGGTTGATAAAGCCAAATTAAACAAGATGTATAGTATTTAGTTCAGAATGTGGCACTTAATGAGCAGGTAATAAATACTAGCAATTGTTGCTTATAAATAATAGGATGATTAAGGGTAATAATAACTATATTTTTTATTGCTGCAAAGTTAAAACTTCCAATAGAAATCACCTTTGATCACTGATATTTACTTAAAAGACATAGATAATTTATTGCTTACATAAAGAAAAGTTCTGTATGTTGAAAAATTCTGCACAAAATATTTTTCTAGTAACAACATTTAAGACATCCTTTCCCCCAAAGGTTATTTTTTTTTTAATGAAAATGACCAGAGGTATAATTTAATAATATGCAAATGGATGATTGTATTTTAAAAGATAAGGAAAATAAAAGTCTCACAAGGGCAAGATGATGGTGTACTTTAAGGTGACTATTGCCTGTGATCATTCTTGGAAGAACGAAGCAAAAATACAAGAATATTAGATCCTGTGATGCAAAAGTGGATGCAATTGTGGAAACTACTAAGTTATTTACATAAGTGACAAGTATCAGGACGGTCCATACTATAGGGCCGAGCACTTGAAAGGAAGAGTCTACGAGAAGGGCCAGAGAGGAAGGACGCAGAAACACGGAGCTGGGCGAGGAGGCGGGAGACGCCGGTGGCAGCCGGGCTGCAGCTGCGGAAAGCTGGACAGGGGCCCCGGGCTCGGGCAGGACCCGCAGGGGGAGAGAAATCCTGTGGGAGAACTCAGGCTACACCCTAGCTGGCCTGATCCCTTCAAGGGAATCCGTTTCAGTCTGAGAACAGAGAGAAGAACATGCAATTGTAAGTGGAAAGTTTATTGATTATTTTGTCAAGTTTTGCAGAAATCCAGATTATTCTGTGAAAATCAAGAATAAGTAAATGGAAGAGTGTGACTTTTTACTAAGAGGCAAACTGAAACGAAAAACAGGAGTGGGGAAAAATCACCCAAGTTTTTAAACTTCCGAAAAATGTTTTAATCAAGGAGGACTGAATCCTGATAACGCCCAGTAAGAACCTAAATCACTGTCAAGAAGGACCTAAAGTTACACCAGGCATGAAAAAGCTTCCGAAAGGCAACCCCAGAGTGAAAAGAGCTTGGATAAGCAAAGCTTCCTGCAGGCGGAGGCGGGCACCTCCCTTTTTAAAAAGAGTTTTTGGAAGGTAAGACTGAAGTACTAGAGCTGTTCTAAGTTGAGAGAAATTCAAGAGCCCCTGGAAGAGCCTACATTGGTAAAGGCCTTTTCAATCGTCTAACATACTGTCTTCCTTCTGCTGTCTCCAGTTGAGATGGTACAGGTTTTAATTAATACTTCTCACCACAAAACTTCCAGTGTCTGCCAGAGGTGGTTACTTAACTGACACAAGTAAGGGTAAAATTTATGTTTATATATTTATGTCCATAGTTATACAAGTATTAGTGGCTCAAATTGCTCCTGACAGCAATAAATAAATGGTTCAACATCGAAATATTAATTCTGCTTCTAGCCTAGAATGATTCTTTTAAATGTTCATTATGTAAATTTTTTTCTAATTCTCAGATCTAAAGAAAATAGTTCTAACATATAAACACAATAGTTTATCCAATTCACATATGACAGGGAAAAGAGATTTGTATAATAACATTGCTGTTTAAAATAAATAAATAATCATACTTTGATATACATTTATCAGAATGAAATATAGTTTAAACAACAGGAAAACCAAGTTCAGAGGTAAGTATTAAGAAAGATGAAATGAAAAGCCATAAAAAGATCTCTTTGGAATGAATAGGTAATATTCTAAATAAAAATGTTGATATATTGGTATTTCTGTTTAGTGTGTGTCATAACAATTTTAAAATGATTTCCTTTTTTTGTCAAACCTTCTAATATATGGCACTGATCACAGTCCACTTATTACTTTTGCAGCCAATATTTTGAATGGAAAATACAGAAAATTATTTTGTTTATTATGTGTATGATAGTTTTGTTTGGATTGAAATAATGAAAATATTAAACTGAAAATATTCATTTAGCAAAATTCTTGATGCTTTAGAAATTGTCTAGATTAAAATGTGCTATTTTAATAAAGATAAATAACATTGCATTATTGGGTTTGAATTACAAATAGAAATAGCAAAAACAAAACAAAACATTTCCAGCTGACACAAAATTAATATAGCTCCATTCCACTACCAGAAATAGCATTAGTGCTAGGATCAGTAAAAATGCTTATATTAAATAAAATCAACTTTTACTATTAGATTTAGTTCATGGACTTAAACATTTACTATTGGATTTAGTTCATTTTTCTGCATGCCTCCCTGGTCTTAGTTGGTGATAGAAAAGGTAAAAGCACAAAATACTTTTTAAAACGAATGTTTTATATAGTAATATTCTTATCAGTGACAACACAATGTTATTACATATTGATCTCTTCTGAGTCATTTTCACAAAGTTGACTAGAGCTGATATTCACAAAACTTGGAGTTCTGCTTTTCATGCATATTTAACTGGGGCTCTGCTAAAATTTCATGAAATGTATGTATACCTGAGATGTATAAATGATTTTTACCCTACATAAATAAAATGCCCAACCCAAGAATCAAGATAAAGTCAAATTTCAATTATCTATGCAGAGATGTACATTTGTTAAGGGCATTAAAGTCCTTGGGTTAATGCCTCAATATTTATATAATTTCCTATCTTTTCAAAATTTCTCTTTTATATCAAAGATAATAAATTACAGGTGTGATACATGTTTAATAGTCAATAATATACAAAAATAAAAGCTCTTTAAAATGTAGTAATAAAAGTAAATGAACAAATATGGTCACTTTTAAAATAAACTATGTGCTAGAAATTTAAGTTTGTCCTACGCTTTATAAAATGGCTTTATAAAATGGAATTTACTGATTTATTTAATAAAAATGAAAACTAAACAAAGAAAAAGATAAATAGAATACCACTAATACTTCACTCGCTATCAGACCTTCTTAGTATAAAACTTGTACTTGCTGCTCTGTTCTCTGCAGGTTGGCATTTCCTACTCTGGTTGGTTGTAGGAATATATGTACACAGAAACATCATATTTGATATTTTAAATGAAACTAGATAAGCTCAATGAGCTATATTCAGTGCCAGGTAAGGTAAACTTCCCAAATCCTTTTCTAAAATTTCTGAATCAAAAGATAAAGAGTGGCCAGGTTTCTATGAGAACCAACTTACATCCCAGTCCAAATATTCAGTAGTTTGCTATAGCCATACTTGTCTAATTATTAATCAGCAAACATTAAAGTACACACAAGTTCACCCTTACAGCTCGGCCTTTGTAAGGATAGACTGAAAGGCAGCTACCTTTATGCTTAATCCAAATCCTCCTACTGTTTGTCTTCTGATGGTCACCGTTCTTTCCTGAAAGACAGGATTTTTAAGAGTGGTTAGCATTCCCTCATACGTACTGTACTTACACACCATTGTCTTCCTCTGGGTTTTGCTTTTGTTCTTTAAAGAAAAAGAAATACTTTGTGACAGCGAAGAGGCTCCAAATCTTGCAATAGATGAAGTGTTATATAATTTTTAAATCTAAGGTTTATTTGTCAAAATACAAGAGTCTATAGTGTTATTAAACTCCTAAACTCTTAAAAGTTAAGTTCTTTTCAACTATTTGTTAGACGTATTTTGGAAAATTAACTTTTACACCTTTTCTCATTTTCACTTTATGTGTTTTTGTTGTCTAAGAAATGACAAGTTTTTGCTGACATAAAAGTAACTCAATCCAATGGTAAATACTACCTTTGTCAGCCAAGGTGTTATCTCTAGCACCATCAAGTCATCTTGCTTGGGATTTGAGAGGTGTGTTTTTGTTGTCTAAGAAATGACAAGTTTTTGCTGACATAAAAGTAACTCAATTCAATGGTAAATACTAACTTTGTCAGCCAAGGTGTTATCTCTAGCACCATCAAGTCATCTTGCTTGGGATTTGAGAGGTGGGCTGGGAGGCTGCCATGCCCCAGCACCTAAACTTGAAACTGAATAAACCAAGTTCAAAACACTTAATTGCTCACTTAGAAAAAGAATGAATTACATGTGTAAGTAATAATGATAATGGCATTATGAATTCTCAAATCAGTTTCCCCGTGTACACAATAATTCAGTCACTGCCCTATGAAACTTAAAAATCACAAAGATGCTATAACCTATGGATCAAAAGTGATGAGAAACAGAATATTTGCAGTCTCGAAAGTGTCAGTACCAAAATACTTATTAATTACAAAAAGAAAACACAGCAACTTCCCAGGGGGAAAACAGGCAACATCACCAGAAATGGGACAAACACTAACACGTGCCTCTTGACAGGCTACATCATCACTTCAATGGTATTCCTATCAGAAAAGCTAACCATGAGGAAAAAATTAGACAAACCCAAACTGAAGAACATTTTGTAAAATAACTGGCTGATACTTGTCAAAACTGTCAAGATCATATCAGACAAAGAAAGACTGAGGAACAGTTCCAAACTAAAGAGACACAACTAAATGAAACATGTGATCCTGGATTGGATCTTGAACAAAGAAAATTTTCTTTCTTTTATGATAAAGAACATTATTGGGACAAATGGCAATATTTGAATAAAGTCTTTAGATTACTTGTAAAAAAAAAATCACAAAGATGACACTATGAGCACAAAAAGTCACATTTGGATAAATTCTGTAATTACAAATTTAATAAATCAGTATTACTCTGCTTTGAGGCAATCATCTCTACACAACGCATACTTTGGAGGCATACTGAAGGGCTGACAGCTTTATTTATAACCTGCTCCTTTTACATCAGTCTTCTTGAACCTTCCCGATGCATAACCATTTGGGACACCTGACCTTCTCCCCTGCACCTGGGATAGATATTTGGTATCTGGTCCCTGTGTCTCCATAAATGCCAGATTTATTTGGCTATATTATTCATTTCCAAGTGTAAATACTGTCTCTTTCTTATAGATGAAGTATTCCCTTACTCCCTTCTTTTATAGGGACTGTGTGGAACAGATAACATCATTTAAAAATAACAAAGAGAAAATAGTAAAAATGTGTGTTTCTGGTGGCTCTGGCTAAATATTTTTAAATAGCATAAAAACTCATTATTTTGGTAAGGTCACAAGCTTCTTTTTTTGGCCAAATATTTAGTTTTTGTGAATGAAACAAAATAATGCCTAAAGAATGAGATCAGCATACTAGAAATTGAGATAATATTAACTATTATCTGAGGAACAGTTCCAAACTAAAGAGACACAACTAAATGAAACATGTGATCCTGGATTGGATCTTGAACAAAGAAAATTTTCTTTCTTTTATGATAAAGAACATTATTGGGACAAATGGCAATATTTGAATAAAGTCTTTAGATTACTTGTAAAAAAAAAATCACAAAGATGACACTATGAGCACAAAAAGTCACATTTGGATAAATTCTGTAATTACAAATTTAATAAATCAGTATTACTCTGCTTTGAGGCAATCATCTCTACACAACGCATACTTTGGAGGCATACTGAAGGGCTGACAGCTTTATTTATAACCTGCTCCTTTTACATCAGTCTTCTTGAACCTTCCCGATGCATAACCATTTGGGACACCTGACCTTCTCCCCTGCACCTGGGATAGATATTTGGTATCTGGTCCCTGTGTCTCCATAAATGCCAGATTTATTTGGCTATATTATTCATTTCCAAGTGTAAATACTGTCTCTTTCTTATAGATGAAGTATTCCCTTACTCCCTTCTTTTATAGGGACTGTGTGGAACAGATAACATCATTTAAAAATAACAAAGAGAAAATAGTAAAAATGTGTGTTTCTGGTGGCTCTGGCTAAATATTTTTAAATAGCATAAAAACTCATTATTTTGGTAAGGTCACAAGCTTCTTTTTTTGGCCAAATATTTAGTTTTTGTGAATGAAACAAAATAATGCCTAAAGAATGAGATCAGCATACTAGAAATTGAGATAATATTAACTATTATGAATATATTTAGAATATTTAAAATAAGCCTTTTTGGTGGATATTGGTATATATTTATTTCTAAAAGCTAATGCAAATAATAGCATTTAATAATATACATTTTCTTCATTTTGTCAATGTGCTTCATAATTTCATCCATTTTAAAAATACTTATTCTGCTCTTATAACCTGTCACCAAATTATGTTTTCAAACCACATTAAAGTTATATTTACACAACTAAGTCTATATGTGTATTACAATTTATACAGAGCAACTTGAAATATAAAACATACTATCTATATTAAATAATATCATAAACTCCATCTTTTTAATTTGTAAGCTGAGTGTTACATACTCTCCATCTGTGCAACCAGAGGTATGGGTACATTCAGTGCTTCAGAATCTATGTTGCAAAGCCTATGAATATAAACACACCTGTACAAAACCAAAAAGAGAGATGAACATGAGTATTATATGTACACAAAATCTAATTAAAACATGAATTTATTGGAAATGTCCTTTTATTTAACAGGACAAGAGCAATGTATTAAATCAACTAATCTTTATTTCCCATTAAAGTACTTATCACAGGAAGGCTGAACATTGCAAACAATATTGGAATTAAAGTCAGAGAATTTATCAATGACTCAAATATTCACAACTTAGTATGTTTGGCAAATTACTTAAACCCTGTGAGCCTTTGTTTCCAAATCTGAAAAATGTGGATAAATAATACAGTAACAACTTCAGTTTTAGGATTAATATTTGTGAAGGACCCTGGTATATAATAGAAACAATATATATATTTTTTTAAGATGACTAGTAAGCGGATCTTAACCCTTGACTTGGTGTTGTCAGCACCACACTTTCCCAAATAAGCTAACCAGCCATCCCTATATAGGTATCTGAACCTGTGATCTTGGTGTTAATCAGCACCACACTCTCCCAAGCAAGTTTTTTAAGATGACTAGTAAGCGGATCTTAACCCTTGACTTGGTGTTGTCAGCACCACACTTTCCCAAATAAGCTAACCAGCCATTCCTATATAGGTATCTGAACCTGTGATCTTGGTGTTAATCAGCACCACACTCTCCCAAGCAAGCCACGTGCCAGCCCTGAAACAATGAATATGAACATACACACATACATAAAACACATACAAAATCTAATATTCTAGACAGGACTTCTTACCTAACAGTCATTTAAATATCTAATTTACATGTATCCACTTCACATTCAAATATCTACAATGCAGAGTAGTTCAGATACTGAAAGACTCAAACCCAGGGATAGGTGAATTAAATAGTGATCTTTATTCTTATAAAACACACAGGGAAACTACTGTTACAAAATTGCCCATCAGACTAAACTAAAGCTCTTGGATGATAGGAACCATTTTCTTAATTTCTTTCTGTAAGGAATAAACACTTGATTCCTTAAAATAATATCTAAATCAACAGGGCAGTTAGCTTAGACAACCCACATCAATTGTCTTAAAATAAAAATTTCAGTCAGAGCAAATGCATTTTAATTAGCAAATGCCATCACCTAAATTTCCTAGAACATCATGCACAGCAGTCATTAGCTATGAGGGCAAGTCAGTCAGTGATTTTTGCACAGCAGCTAACTGTGCACTGAAGTGCTGCATTCCTCTGACGGGAAGGTATGGGCACCAGGGTCGTCAGAGGTCTCTGATGCCTTTCCTCTTTCTCTGTAAGTCTGCCTTCCAGTCTTTGGTGGAGAATGTTTAGAACGTGTTCCAAATCAAATACAAAATTGCTAGTGCGGAAAGGAGTTTGGAGAGACTAAAGAGTCAGCAGAAACTGCTGAAAATCTCAGAAGCAGCACTTATTTTAATGTTTTTTAAACACCTGGGCACACACTCAATGCACAAGCAAACTCCAGCCAGCACCTCCATATGCTGTTGCTCTGTTAGCTTACTTTTAAGAAAGTTAAGAGAAATGGGCAAAACAAATTACTTGGTGTTTTAAAATCAAAATTTTAAATTGGTCACTGCAATGGTGGTCTGTGCTTGTGTTCGCTCTGCCACTCTCTTCTCTCTCCACCTCTCCACATTGGGTTCTTACCCCTCACCCCCAAAAAGACAAAAAAAAAAAAAAGAAATTGTTTCAGCTGCTCACCTCATAAATCAGACAATATCTGGAAGCCAATCTTGAAGTGTATTTAGTTAATACATCTTGAGTGTCCTAAAGGGTATTGCCTGGTAGCAAAGCACTGTCCTTTGGGAGACCAAGGTATTTTCGGTTATTTTATTTTTCAAAGTACAAAATACAGACTGGTGATCATATACACTCTGACATATATAAAATGCCTTTCTTTAATCTTCTTATTCCTTACAAAATGCAAAGGATTGAGCCCAAGAATAACAATATGGACTTTAGGAAGACTTGCTGCACACCTAAATAACCAGTATCAATGTTATGAAAAAAGCCTGTGTAAAATACTTAGTATGCTTTGTAGAAAAATACAATTATCACAATTGCTTTCTGGAATATTATATTATGTTTAAAAAATATGTATGTGCACTGTATGAACTGTATGGGAAATATATACATGTACTGTATGTACTATATGGAGATGAAAATATACATGTAACCAAAAAAATAAATCTTGGCATCATATATCTGAGCAATAGGGATTTTTGGGATATGTATGTGAGAAGTTCATGAAGAATTAGAAACAATACAGAAACTACAGAGCTTATCAGTTGGAAAATTTATTATTTTGTGCGATAGAAGCAAATAGGTTATATAGGAAAAAAGAGA
>NW_007729375.1:187172-208945 GCF_000696425.1 Galeopterus variegatus | reverse complement strand
TTCAGTTTTAGGATTAATATTTGTGAAGGACCCTGGTATATAATAGAAACAATATATATATTTTTTTAAGATGACTAGTAAGCGGATCTTAACCCTTGACTTGGTGTTGTCAGCACCACACTTTCCCAAATAAGCTAACCAGCCATTCCTATATAGGTATCTGAACCTGTGATCTTGGTGTTAATCAGCACCACACTCTCCCAAGCAAGCCACGTGCCAGCCCTGAAACAATGAATATGAACATACACACATACATAAAACACATACAAAATCTAATATTCTAGACAGGACTTCTTACCTAACAGTCATTTAAATATCTAATTTACATGTATCCACTTCACATTCAAATATCTACAATGCAGAGTAGTTCAGATACTGAAAGACTCAAACCCAGGGATAGGTGAATTAAATAGTGATCTTTATTCTTATAAAACACACAGGGAAACTACTGTTACAAAATTGCCCATCAGACTAAACTAAAGCTCTTGGATGATAGGAACCATTTTCTTAATTTCTTTCTGTAAGGAATAAACACTTGATTCCTTAAAATAATATCTAAATCAACAGGGCAGTTAGCTTAGACAACCCATATCAATTGTCTTAAAATAAAAATTTCAGTCAGAGCAAATGCATTTTAATTAGCAAATGCCATCACCTAAATTTCCTAGAACATCATGCACAGCAGTCATTAGCTATGAGGGCAAGTCAGTCAGTGATTTTTGCACAGCAGCTAACTGTGCACTGAAGTGCTGCATTCCTCTGACGGGAAGGTATGGGCACCAGGGTCGTCAGAGGTCTCTGATGCCTTTCCTCTTTCTCTGTAAGTCTGCCTTCCAGTCTTTGGTGGAGAATGTTTAGAACGTGTTCCAAATCAAATACAAAATTGCTAGTGCGGAAAGGAGTTTGGAGAGACTAAAGAGTCAGCAGAAACTGCTGAAAATCTCAGAAGCAGCACTTATTTTAATGTTTTTTAAACACCTGGGCACACACTCAATGCACAAGCAAACTCCAGCCAGCACCTCCATATGCTGTTGCTCTGTTAGCTTACTTTTAAGAAAGTTAAGAGAAATGGGCAAAACAAATTACTTGGTGTTTTAAAATCAAAATTTTAAATTGGTCACTGCAATGGTGGTCTGTGCTTGTGTTCGCTCTGCCACTCTCTTCTCTCTCCACCTCTCCACATTGGGTTCTTACCCCTCACCCCCAAAAAGACAAAAAAAAAAAAAGAAATTGTTTCAGCTGCTCACCTCATAAATCAGACAATATCTGGAAGCCAATCTTGAAGTGTATTTAGTTAATACATCTTGAGTGTCCTAAAGGGTATTGCCTGGTAGCAAAGCACTGTCCTTTGGGAGACCAAGGTATTTTCGGTTATTTTATTTTTCAAAGTACAAAATACAGACTGGTGATCATATACACTCTGACATATATAAAATGCCTTTCTTTAATCTTCTTATTCCTTACAAAATGCAAAGGATTGAGCCCAAGAATAACAATATGGACTTTAGGAAGACTTGCTGCACACCTAAATAACCAGTATCAATGTTATGAAAAAAGCCTGTGTAAAATACTTAGTATGCTTTGTAGAAAAATACAATTATCACAATTGCTTTCTGGAATATTATATTATGTTTAAAAAATATGTATGTGCACTGTATGAACTGTATGGGAAATATATACATGTACTGTATGTACTATATGGAGATGAAAATATACATGTAACCAAAAAAATAAATCTTGGCATCATATATCTGAGCAATAGGGATTTTTGGGATATGTATGTGAGAAGTTCATGAAGAATTAGAAACAATACAGAAACTACAGAGCTTATCAGTTGGAAAATTTATTATTTTGTGCGATAGAAGCAAATAGGTTATATAGGAAAAAAGAGAATGTCATCAGCTCTTTTTGACAATTCAGGAAAAGTGACTAAACTTGGAAAAGAAATATTAAAGATGAGAGCTTGTAATTATTAAAAATCTACAGTGAACACTTATAGCTCTTATAGCACTTATGATCATTTATTAAAAGAGACTATGCCCTTGACTTTTTTATTCTCTACAGATTTCTGAGAGCTGGCCCTGTGTATTGCTCATAGTTCTATCCCAAGCATTTAGATAGGGCCTAAATCAAAGTTAGGTATTGACATGTTCCATGAATAAAGAGATGTTCAAACATTTTCTCAAGTAATATCACAACAGCTCCCTGGCATGGGCAATATTTTCCTAATTTAGAGATGAGAAAACTGAAATATAAAAGAGTTAAGTTAAGGTTTCTCTGATTGCTGGTGTCGTTTCTATCACAACAAGCCTGAGATGAGATGAAGAATTAAGATTAAAAAAAACCAAAAAGACTGTTTTTTTGAAAACTTGGGTGCAAGGTAGTAAAAAGGAAGAGAGTGGTGAAAAAATTAATGTTTCCTCTCTAGAATAGAGAACAAAGCAAGGATGTCTCTGCTCACCACCACTATTCAACATTATACTTGAAACACGAATTTGACATAAAAGGCATGCAGATTATACAGGAAAAAAAAGCAAAACAATCTTTGCTTATTGTCTATGCAGAAAATCCCTATAGCTAGTGTTCGTGGAATATTCCTTACAACTGATGTCTTAGTAACTCAGGGTGGTTAATAGGGATGTGAAATACAGAATATGGAAACACGGCTTGCTCTTTTGACTTTTTCAGTTGAACTAAAAATTTAACAGCTAAAAAAAAATAAAGAAAAGAAAGAGAGAAAATATCAATGGGTCAACAACATTATCCTGGAACTAATAATTAATTATAGCAAGGTCACAGGACATAAGGTTAACACACAAAGACAATTGGTTTTCTATATCAGCAATGAGAAATTGGAATTTGAAATTAAAAGCACAATACAATTTACAATAGCACACACTAAAAGGGAAATATTTTGGTATAAATACAACAAAATAACTACAGGATTTATATATGA
This sequence comes from Galeopterus variegatus, assembly GCF_000696425.1. Lineage (NCBI taxonomy): Eukaryota > Metazoa > Chordata > Mammalia > Dermoptera > Cynocephalidae > Galeopterus > Galeopterus variegatus. The sequence continues at coordinate 205,989 of NW_007729375.1, read as the reverse complement.
AAACTAAGAAATCTGAAGAATGCAAGAGAGTTTGGCAGTTTCTCATAAAGCTAAATCTAGTCTTAACAAATGATCCAGGAATTGCATTCATAGGTATTTATCAACCTAATCTGAAAATTTGTTTGCACAAGTATCTACATGCGAATGTTTATAGCAGCTGTATTCATTATCACCAAAAACTACAAGTGATCAACCAAGATATTCATATGATCCAGGAATTGCATTCATAGGTATTTATCAACCTAATCTGAAAATTTGTTTGCACAAGTATCTACATGCAAATGTTTATAGCAGCTGTATTCATTATCACCAAAAACTACAAGTGATCAACCAAGATATTCTTCAATAGGTGAATGAACAAACCGTGTGTAGTACATGTATGTAATGAAATATTATTCAGCAACACAAATAAATGAGCTACAAGCTGCAAAATGACATGGAGATGATGTGTCAATGTAGGTTCATCAGTTGTAACAAATGTTCCACTTTGATGGGGAATGTTGACACTGGTGAGAAAAGAGGTGCTCAATTTCCATGAGCTCAGGTTTCAGGACACAGCTCTAGGTTTCAAGCCATTCCCCAAGGTCTCAAGCCCCTCCTCTAGGCTCTCCCTTAGAGGAAAGTTACTGTGGCTGGTTGCACCTATTTTTGGTGGTGGCTGGTTGCACCTATTTTTGGCACCACCAACATGAGACCTCAGGGAGATGACTTATGTGAATCCCCTGGCTGGGTATGCTCAGTAGAGAGGGGTTATGCTTAGTAGAGTTTATATTAGACAGCACATATGTATTAGATGGTAAAACTATAAAAGTTGAATCCCAGCAGAATGTGGGGCTATTTCTCACTCTCCTGGGGCCAACTCACACTTGGCTGACTGGAGTGTGTATGCTTTCTTTTGTATCAAACTTACTTTCAGCAAGTGGCTGCTCACTTTCTCAAGCCAGTCTGCACTCTGTACTAGACTTTAAATGTGTATTTCTTACTTTTGTGTAAAACTTGGTATCAGCCCTACCCGGTATCTGGAGCTAGGCCGCACTCTGTCTCTGGAACCTGCATTTCTTATGTTACGTTAAACCTGTTCTCACTTTCTACTGTGACTCTGCTCTTGAATTCCTTCCTGAGGCAGAGTCAAGAACCTGGTAAGAGGACAGGGTGGGCTTGGGCCAGCTACCGGGCCTCCCAGACCTTTCCTGCAACATCAGGGTGAGAAACTGCATTTGTAGGAGCAGGGAAAGTGGAGAAAATTTGTGTACTTTCCTGTCAATTTTGCTGTAAACCTGAAACTGCTCTAAAAAAGTAACGTCTTTAAAAAAGTGACATGGTAAAACCCCAAGTGTATATTGCTAACTGAAAGAAGCCAGTATGAAAAGGGTACATACTCTGATTCATTTTATATAAAATTCTACAAAGACAAAACTGTAAAGACAGCAAAATGATCAGTGGTTTCCAGGCTTCAGGAGGAGGGAGAAATGTTGAACAGGTGAAGCACAGGGAATTTTTAGGGCAACAAAACTATTCTATGTGATATTGCGATAGTGGATACATGACGTTATGCATTTGTCAAAACACTAGAACTTTAGAGCGTAAAGTGTAAACCTTAACGTATGCAAATTTTAAAAAATCGTTTAGGAAGTTGAGGTGATGATCCAACAGGGAATGCAGACTGTGACAAAAAAAAATCTAACTGCCTTACAAAAGTGTGTTACAATCTCACTTATGAGGGGAGGGGAAAATACACTGACCTAAGTAACTCTGGAAATGAAGGGAGTCTATAAGATAAAAGTCTGAAGAATAAAGGCTTAAGGAACTGCACATGGCACTGTATTCCAGTTGATAGAGTTGTTTCACATGAGGGTAATGGTTTACAATTCTAATACATGTATACTGAGATTAAAAAATTAAGTAAATGAATGTTAGAAGGAAGCCAGGTTTCTCACTGATGGAGTAGGAATTTACAGAAAAGCAAGAAAGGTAGTTAAAATGGTCCATATGGTGAAAAAAAAGAGAGTTGGAGACATGAGTATAAACTTAATATAGACACCAGTGCTATGTACAGAAATATTTGTAGGTATGTGAATATGCACAGGTTAGTTTTTGTTTTTTAATAGCAGGTTTATAACAGCTGAGATAGAATTCATATACCATGAAATTCACCCATTTAAATCATTCAGTACAACAGCTTTTAGTATTTTCACAGAATTGTGCATCCATCACCACAATCAATTTTAGAATTCTGCATTACTTTAAAAAGTAACCTGATACCCCTCAGCCTCTACCCCATTCCAGCCTTGGGCACCCACTAATCTAACTTCCATCTCTACAGATTTGCCTACTGTGGACATTTCACATGGACAGAATCATACAGCATGTGGTCCTTTGTGTTTGGCTTTTTATCATGACATTTTCAAGGCCATCCATGCTGTAGTGTGTATCAAAACATCATTTTTTAAATTGTCAAATAACATTTGACTGCTCGAGTGTACCACAGTTTATTTATCCATTCCTCCACTAACGTACATTTGGGGATTACCACTCTTTTGCTATTATGAAGCATGCTGCTGTGAACACTGATTTGCAACTTTTTTTTTGGCAAGGATATTTATTAAATAAAAGTGACCACAGAGATTCATAGGATTTAACCTAACTTTGGTCCAGGTCAGAGAACAACTAGCACCATAGAATAAATTTGAAAAGAAAGAGGTTTAAAGAAAGCTGCAGGGTCCTTGGGGAAATGGCAGATTCTAGGTCTGTGCAGGCAATATACAAGATGAGTCTGGAGCATCTTGTGCTAGAAAATAAGGAAGTGCTAAAAATAATAATTACAGTAATGACAAAACCCCACATGGATCACGATATGTCAAAGGAGCCAACTGGAAGAGCTCCCACTCACCAAAGCTGGAATAATTTGAGCAAAAAACATTTAAGTGGTATTGGATTATAATCCTGCTGTATTTTGAATGTTGGTGTCCCTCCAAAATTCATGTTGAACCTTAATCCCCAATGCTATGGTATTAAGGTGGGCCTTTAGGAGGTGATTGGGCCATGAGTGCTCTACCTTCGTGAGTGGGATTAATGCCCTTATAAAAGGGCTAGAGGGAGCCTGTCTGTCCCCTTTTCCCCTTCCACCACATGAGAACAAAGTGAGAAGGTGCCACCTTTGAAGCAGAGAGCAGACCTCAGCAGACAGGGAATCCGCTGGTGCCTTGATCTTGTACTTCCCAGCCTGCAGAACTGTGAGAAATAAATTTCTGTTGTTTCTAAATTACCAAGTCCAAGGTGTTTTGTTGTAGCAGCAGGGATAGACTAAGACAAACCCAAAGTTTAAAATACATATGCATGAGTCCATACAGGTGGGATATTCTACAAAATACCTTATGGTCAAAGCCATCAAAAAACAAGGAAAACATAAGAAATTTCTATAGCCAAGAGGAGGCTGAGGAGACATGACAACTAAATGCAATGTGGTATCCTGACTAGGATCATGTAACAAAAAAAAGGACATTAGGTAAAAACAAAGAAAATCTGAATAAACTATGGATTTTAGTTAATAGTAATGTATTAGTATTGTTTCATTAATTACAACAAATGTACCATACTAATGTAAGAAGTTAATAATAGGGGAAACTAGTTTCACGGTATATGAACACATTTTGTTGTTGTTGTTTTTATTGAATCAATTATGATTATAGATATTTTGGGGGTTCAATGTTGACTATGTTGATCAAATCAATATTATTAGCATATATATTATTACAAATCATATTTATTCTTTATGCCCCTTATCCAATCTCTTTCCATCACCTTCTCTATCCCCCTTCCCACCTCTAATAACCCTAGATTTCTTCTCTCCTTCTGAAAGAGTAACAAATACTGTGTTGATTTGTTGCCTAGATGATCTGTCCAGTGCGGAGAGAGGTGTATGGAGATATACCTTCTCTATCCCCCTTCCCACCTCTAATAACCCTAGATTTCTTCTCTCCTTCTGAAAGAGTAACAGATACTGTGTTGATTTGTTGCCTAGATGATCTGTCCAGTGCGGAGAGAGGTGTATGGAGATATATGTGTTCATTTATCTTGAGTATATACCAAGAGGTGGAATTGGGAACTTTCAGCCTGCTTTCCAAGGCAGCTGTATCATTTTTACAACTCCACCGACAGCATGCGGATTCCCACTTCTGCACTGGCCCTTGTTGTTATCCACCTTTTACATGATAGCCATCCTAATGGGGATAAAGTAGTACCTCACTGTGGTTTAAATATGCATTTCCCCGATGGCATCTTTTTATTTTCTTATTGACCATTTACACACCTCTTTTAGAAAAATGTCTATTCAAATTCTTTGGCCATTTTTTGACTAACCATTTTATTATTGTTTCAAGAAGTTTTTTATTTTTTTTTCTTTTTACACTTTCTAGACATGTTTCTTACCAGATTTATGATTTACAAAAATGTTCTCTTGTTTTGCTTGTTGTCTTCTCATTTTTTGATAGTGTCCTTTGAAGCAGAGAAGTTTTTAATTTTGATGATGTCCAGTTTATCTATTTTTAGTGTGTGTTGTCTGTGCTTTTGGAGTCACATTTACAAAACCATTGCCTAATCCAATGTCACAATGTTTTACACCTATGTTTCTCCTAAGAGTTTTATAGTTTTAATTTATTTTCAATTAATAAGTATATGGTGTGAGATAGATGTCCAAATTCATTGTTTTGCATGTGGATGTCCAGTTGTCCCTGAACCGTTTGCTAAAGAGACAATTCCTTTCCCATTGGTCTTGGCACCAGTGCTGAAAATGAATTGACTATAAATGTAACGGTTTATTTCTAGATGCTCAGTTCTATTCTATTGCTCTGTATGTCTATCCTTATGCCAGTACCACACTCTCTGGATTACTGCTTAACCATAGTAAATTTTGAAATCACAAAATGTGAAATCTCTAACTCTTTTCTTCTTTCTCAAGATTGTTTTGGCTATTTCCCTTGCATTTCCATTAAATTTTAGGATCAGCTTGTCTATTCCTGAAAAGAAATTAGCTGGGATTTTGACATGGGTTGATATGCAGATCAACTTGGGATCATTATTATATTAACAATAATATTATTAAGCATTTTAATGTATTAAAAATGAACTGTCTTTCAACTTGTTTAGGTCATCTTTAATTTCTTTCACTGATGTTTTTTAGTTTTCAGAGTATATGTTTTGCAATTTTGTTTATTCCTAAGTATTTTGGTTTTTTGATACTATTTTATTTTATTTTATTTTTTTTATTTTTTTTTATTTTTTTTGTCTTTTTTGTCTTTTTTCCGTGTCCGGCAACGGATTGCAACCCTCAGTGTTGCCCCCGTACCGGACCGGGGACCGGCAACGGGATCGCAACCCTTGGCGCTGCTCCCGCGCCTCGCTCAGCCAGTGAGCGGGAACCGGTCTGCATGTGGGATCCGAACCCTCGGGCGGGAGTGCCACCGCGCTTCCCAAGTGGCGCAGTTATCCAGTGCGCCACCAGGTCGGCCCTTGATACTATTTTAAATGAGCATGTCATTTACAATTTAGAAGTCCTTGGTTCTAAAGAAGCAATAACATTCCCTCTTGGATGGCTCAGGCATTAAACCCACCTTCCTAGAAAATTTCATTAAAACCTAAGTAATTAAAGAGAATAAATTACAAGAACAGGTGCTTTTCTTATGGGTTCTTTTAAAGATCTCATTTACAGCACTTCTGGGGTATCCTACTCTGTTCCATTTGCTTTGTTTCCTTGGCAATTTCCTGGGGGTCCTTATTCTCTTGCTAGAGGCGTGGTAGAGAGAAAGGAGGCTGGCAGCCCCTGAAGCCCACTGGGAAATGTTCTTCATTGCAGCTCCTTCTTAACTAACTTGATGGTGGTTAGACAATGGGAACTGTTTGGAATTGAAATATTTCCTGTTTAGCTTTGCAGAGAATTGGGAATTTCATAATTCTACTTTTTTTTCCTCACCACTTAAAAAAACTGAAATGTTAATGTCTTTACAATTTATTCTTGCTAATGATCGCCATCTATAGAGTAAACAGAGGCACAGTGATTTTGAGTCGCTTGACCAAGGTCGGTTAGTGGTGAGGCCTCTGGGTTGAGATGCAGGTGCTGCGAGCCACTGTCCATGTGCTGGTCCCTGCTCTGTTCTGCCTCCCATTCCTTAACACTTATTAGGATAGTGTTTACTTTTGTCTAATCTACTGTTTCCTGAACTGAGAACTCTGCCAGGAGACTTCTAATTGATTCAGACAAATATGTATTTAAAAGGCTGCATGAAACAAAGTTCCGATAACTTTAAATCATCTAATGAATTATGTTTGAATAGGTTGTACCAACAAGGCCTCTTGGCATATTAGAGAAAGAACATTCAAGTGAGCTTTTTGCTCTAGAATATATTTGAATTATTAGGTGAAAATATACTTAAATATTTGTATTAGTATCTACTGTTTCCTTCCATAGCGTCTTCAATGATCCAGTTTTCAAGGAAAGATTTATAACATTTGTAAATATTGATATTAATAATAATAATAATTGTGTTTATGTTTTAGAATGTTTAATATTCTACTTTGTAGAATTGGCTTGCAATTTTAGATTATTATTAAATAACAGTTGTGATAGTCACCTTTGCATAATGCTGAATTAGAGGGGAATTACAGTAATATTAATCATTCACCTTGATTTTTGCTTTTAGTGAGATATTTGTACATGTATATGTAGAAAATTTCCTACCCACTATATATATTTTTGTTTTTCCAGCTAAGAGATCCTGAAAGAAATGACACCCTGTAATACAGTTTTTTAAAATACTGTTTTGACCCAATTTCGAGGTCCTGGCTAGAGGCTGGTCAATTCCTCTTTCTGAGTAACCAATTAAGCCCACACCCCCAAATACCTCCCTGCCTGGGGTATCACTCTGGAACAGTATTCGCCTGCCCTAGTCACACCAGGGTCAGGCACTAGACAACTAGAAAAAGTCCATGTACCCCAGAGTGACACTGGAACCATTCAGACCAGCCAGTCCAACCATCCTTCTTGCTGCCTTCCCTGCTCCCTCTCAGGGAAATCGCAGTAATGGCTCTTGCCCAGAGTTCTCCCTCCTTCTGTCTTGTGACTTACCCTTCTCTGAGTGACCTTTCTGTGGTATGCTGTGTTCCCTTCAGGGAACTGTGAGTGACAAAGCTGCAAAGCCCTGTCCAGTTTTTTCTCTCTTTTTCCATGTCTGGTTCATCCTATCTCACCCAACGTAATATGATGAAAACACACCCTAGGTAGTAACCAGCATGCCTAGGGCCAGAGTCCTTTGTTTTTAATACGATTTTCCAATAAAATGAACCACAGCTCCTTGGAAAAATGGCTAACATTAGGCTTAGGGCAGGAAAGGTAAAAGATGAGCCTGGAGCACCTTGCAGTGTCAGAAGTAAGAAATGTTCAAAAAATCCCCCACTGATGGGGCATGTCAAAGGGGCCCAGAAGCCAAATAAAAGAAACATCAATGAGCAATGCTGAAACCATTTGAAAAACATAATGAAGGTGTATTGTATTACAGTACCATGCATAAATATTCATGAGTCCTCACTGATACAAAGAAATGATTGAGTAAATAAGGAAATGGGGAAGAATAGACAAATCCTCCTGAAGAAGAATTCCAAATAATTTATGTAGATACTCTGTCCTTAAGCAGGGAACACATAACTTCCCACTCCTCAAATGTGGGCTGTGTACTCCCAAGTACAGTGAAGAAACCTAACAACACTACCCAGGCAGCCGATCAAGTTCGACATGGGCAGTCACGTGATCACATACACTTCTGATATGAAGCGAGTACACTGGCAGTTTACCTCTGTGATCTTTCCCCCAAAACACGTAACTTCAGTCTTATCATGAGAAAAATATCAGAAAAACATACAACAGAGGGGCATCCATCAGGGTACAAATACCTGACCAGTACTCCTCAGAATGCTAAGGTCATCAAAGCAAGAGAAGTCTTAGAAACCATCACAGTCAAGAGGGGTGTAAGGAGACTTGAGGATAAACATGAACAATGGGTGAAAACTAAGGAAATATAAATATGCTATGAACTGTAGTTAAAACTTACATATCAAAATTTGTTCATTCACTGTAACTGATTTACCATTAATGCAAGATGTTAATAATAGGGTAAGTCTGTTAATAATAGGGTAAGTTAATAATATGGTATATCTTTCTACAATCTTTGCCATTTTTTTTTTCTGTAAATCTACAGCTGTTTTAAAAAACACACTGTATTTTTTTTAAAAATGAAGGAAATTAAATTGAGTGAAGACTTCTGCATTCCGGACACTGTATTATATGCTTAAAAATGCACTGACTCACAAAAGAATGGAAAATAACAACTGGGATTTAAGAAATTGTCTAGTTTTCTCTATCAACCCTGGCTTATGGCACTCCTACTTTATCCCCTAAATGGTCTCTCTGACCCAAATGTTACCCTCCTCTCTTCATTCTTCACCGGTAGAGTTAGTGACTTTTCTTTTACTTAATTGGCCTTTCCTTTAATATTTAAGTTTTGTTTGCACTAAAGTAACACATGTGTATAATTTTAAGTCTAATAGTTCTACAAGTCACACATTAACATTAAGTAAAGCATCCTTTTCTGCACATATCCCCAATCAGAATTCCCCTGCCCAGATGCAAACTTGTTACCATTTCTTCTCATGATTCATTTCACATTTCTATATAATATCCTTGTCTTGTGATTTCCCCATCTTCCATTTTAAGATGGTGTATCTACTACAACAAAAAAATAAAGACAATTTCTTTTATATAATTCTATATACATACACTTCTTCTAACCCACTTCCACCTGTAGAGATAGTTATAGATTTAGTGAGTCAGAATTCAATGTTTACATAATAATTACTTTTAAATATTATTCACATTAGGTCTTAGGGCCAGCTTAAGGCAATTAGACAGGGCTGGAAGGGAAGGAATGCTTCAGAAGCCTATGCCCTAAATAACCAGATGTTTTCAGACCACAAGGGCTGTGTCACCTCGCATACCACTGATTTTGAAATTGTCCATTACTCTGCCAGAACCCTCCCTCAATGTTTTATAAAGCTCCTGCTTTCCTTTTTTTCGGGGGAACTAATCTGACTCAGTCTCCCCTCCATGTTGGTGGAATAAAGCTGCTTGACTGAAATAGTGCCTGGCTCAGATCTCTCTCTCTCTCTCTCTCTCTCTCTCTCTCTCTCTCTCTCTCTCCCCCTTTCCTCCATCTCACCAAACCTAACAATTCACACCTGAGCGCCAATGAGTATACCATAATCACATTCAAATCTTGTACAGTTTTTTGCATTTACTGAAGTTCATAAATGCCTTTTAAAAATTTTCCTGTTTTCTGTTTACCCATCATAAAATCAATTCCCAAACTTGACAAAGTGGTAAAATCCTCTCAGTAAAGGCAAACACATAATAATGTTTTCAATTATGTGACTGAAAAATCTGACTACTTCTCTCCTGAACCCATACACCCTTCTGTTTCAATATGTGCTAGCTGAGTTGTAGGCATGCTACACAGCTGTCACCCAAGACTTCTATTTGTCCCTTCCTGGGAATTTGTGTCACATCTCCTCTGTGTAAGCTGTTTTCTGGTTCTATGTCTACTTTTTTTCTTATTTGACTCCTTCGGTTTGTTAACTAGTGATCCCTCACCACTCATTCCTGCATGGCATAAAAATAATAGTGGAAGCTGTATACAGTCGTACAAGACCAAATTTTAATTCTGCACCTTACAGATGTTGGCGGAGTGAGTTGAGGAACTTCCGAATGTCAATATCTGTACAGGTTTTCTCTTGAGATTGTCTTTTTTTCTGAGCAGAATCTTCCATTTACCTGCCAAGAACCTGCAAACCAGCTGTCACATTCCGGGTGAGGAGTGATGGGAAGGGAGGGTGGCTGGGGCATCTCAACACTCATCTCTTCATCTCACTAACTTTAATCCCTTCATCACAGCCTCACCTGGGCCGTGTTCCCAGAGCCTCTGATTCACCAACTTCAAATGCAAATGTCACATTTATTTACTGTTAGGGCCAGAGGCTGGGGAAGGAGGGTCAATGGACTATGGCAGGAGATAGAGAGTTTTCTAAAAATGTAAACAAAGATTCAGTCAGTCTCTCTATCTTTAACCCATTCCTTAATCCAAGACTTCAAAAGAACCTTGGACTTCCAGTTCTTGAGCCCTTTCACCATCTGAAGTTTGGGATTTGACCACTTTGTGTTGGCTCACCAGTCCCATTTCAGGCATTCTAATTTTAGCCTTCTGTGACTGCTAAGTCAGTTATCTCTCATCCCATCAAATTTCTGCCAGTTTCCTCATTTCTTTCTTTTATAGATAATATGCCTCTCTTAGACTTTATGTATAGATTTGCTCAAACTGCTGAGCTCTGCTTCATGTGCTGAGCCTTATCTATCCGATCCCTATGATGGACACCCTTTCTTCACGTCTGACCTGGAGATGCCTTCCGTGTCTGTATAATAACCTTTCTCTGTGAGATAGCGTTTTTCTGCTGTGGCCCATGGATGGATAGTTCTGAATGCTCTTTGGCAAAAACATAAGAGGAAAGTATAAGAAGTAAACAAGTTAAAAATTAAAGACTTTATAGTCATGTTAAGGGCGAGAAAAAAATGAGTGAGTTAATGAACATTTGGAAAGAACAATGAAAAGATAATGTAGTTTAAATACAGAATTCAAAATCAGGAGAAATTAGAGGGTTGTCTTGTTTGTTTGTTTTTAATGAATATTTCAAATAGTTGTTGAGGGGTGACTATATACTAGACAGTTTTACCTACTACAGATACAACAGAGAACAAAACAGATAAAAACGTCCTGCCTTGTAGGTGCTCACATTCCAGTGGGGGAGAGACTAGTGATAATAAGTAATCTAGAGAAAAGTAATACGAGAGAGTGGAATTTGACAGCAACAAAACGGGAATAAAGGATGGCCTTTTTGAGATGATAACATCTGAGCACAGAACTAATTTTGGTGAGGAAGGAATAAGCTATGCAGATACATGGATGAAAGATATTCTGGGATTGGGGATTACTGAGTGCAATGGCCCTTAGATGAAAGTCACCAGGTACACTCAGGAAAAAAAATGGCCACTGTGGCTCAAGCCCAGAGAAAAATGTAGAAAATGGTGGAAGACATCAGAAAGGTAAGGGCAAGAGGAGTTGTCCAGCATCAGGTCTTGAGGGCATATCATTAGGCTGGCATGAGTCTGTGACATAAAACACCAGGGTAGGACTTTGAACACAGGAATAATTCAGTCTGAAGTATGTTTTTAAAGGATATTTTAACTCTTATGTGGTGAATAGACTATTGGAGAGCAGTGGGAGATAGACAATGATGGAATTGGGGGGACCAATTTGAAGGCTATTGCAATAATCATGGTGAGAAGTGGTGGTGGCTTGGGGCAGGGTGTTAGCAGAAGAGATGAAGAGAAATGGCTGGATATGAAGATATGTTTCATGTAGACAATCAGGTTGTCTGCAAAAATGAACTGCTTTATTTCTTCCTTTCTGATCTTTATGCTTTTTATTCCTTTGTCTTGCCTTATTGCACTGGCTAGTTATTCAAGCATGATGTAGAATGGCAGTGGTGTGAGCAGACATCCTTGCCCTATTCCCTAACTCAGGGGAAAAGTATTCTATCTTTCAGTATTAAGTATGGTATTAGCTGTAGATTTTTGTAGATGTTCTTTAAAAATTTGCAGAAGTTCCTCTCTATTATTGATTTGCTGAAATTTTTATCTTATTATCATAAATTGATTTCATTGACTGTTTTTCAAACTTTAAAACAGCCTTGCAACCTTGGAATAAAAACCCCACTTGATCATAGTATATAATTACTTTTATATCTTGCTGAATTCTTTTTCTAATCTTTCATTAAGAATTTTTGTGTCTATATTCATGAAGAATATTGGGTTGTAGTGATAGAATTGTTATAAATTCTTAAAATATTTGGTAGAATTCTGCAGCAAAGCAACCTGGATCTGGAGACTTGTTTTCTTTTTTAGGAGTTTTTTCATTACAAATTTAATTTCCTTAGTAATTATAAGGTAAATAAAATAACCTATTTCACATTAGGTGAGTTGTAGTAGCTTGAGAAATTGGTCCTTTACAGCTAATTTGTTAAACCTATGTGTACAGAGTTGCTCATAATATTCTTTTATTTTCTTTTTGTTGCCCAGAGGGTCTATAGTGATATCCCCTATTTTATTCCTAATATTAGTAATTTGTACCTGCAGTCTTTTTTCTTTGTCAGCCTTGCTAGAGGTTTCTTAATTTTACTGATCTTTTTGATAAACCATGTTTTTGTTTTATTTCCTCTACCTATTTTCTGTTTTCATTTTACTGATTTGTGTTATTATATTTATTATTTCCTTTATTCTTCTCACTTTGCATTTGTTTTGCTCTTCTTTTTCTAAGTTCTTGAGGTGGAACTTTATTTGAGATATTTCATTTCTAATCTATGCATTTAATTTCTCGCAATACTGCTTTAGCTGCATCTCATAAATATTGATATATTATAATTTTCATTTTCATTCAGCTCAATGTACGTTTTTATTTCCATTGAGGCATATCTTTTCACTTCTGAATAATTTAGAATTGTGTTGATTGGTCTTTAAGTGTTTGGAGATTTTCTTCTTATCTGTTTGTTGTTGCTGTTGTTGCTGTTGTTGTTGTTGTTGTTATTATTATTATTATTGTTTTGGTAGCTGGTTATTTGGGAATCCAAACCCTTGACTTTGGTTTGTTGTTGCTGTTGTGGTTGTTATTATTATTATTATTATTGTTTTGGTAGCTGGTTATTTGGGAATCCAAACCCTTGACTTTGGTGTTATCAACACAGCACTCTAAACAACTGAACTAACCTGCCAGACTGCATGTTATTGATTTCAAGTTGAATTCAATTATAGTCAGAGAACACATGGTGTACAACATCCATTCTTTTAAAATTGTTGATTTTTTTCATTTTTATGGCTCAAAATATGTTCTATCTTAATAAATTTTCTCTTTTTTTAAAAAAATTGTAATCTGTTGTATATTCTAGAAATTTTCATTAGATCCAGTTGTTTGCTGGTGTTTTGAGTTCATCTATATTGTTCATTTTTTCCCTAGCCGTTCTATCAATTTTTGAAAAAGGATGTTGAAGTCAAGTATAATTGTAGATTTCTCTATTTCTCTTTCAGTGCTATTGGTTTCCTACTCATGATTATGCAGCTCTGATCTTTGGTCTATACACATTTAAGATTGCTATATCTTTTTAATGGACTGATCCTTTTATTGCTATGGAATGTACCTCTCTAACCCTGGTAATATTTTTTGGTCTACAATTTACTTTATCTTATGTTAATATAGCCAATCTTTCTTTTCTTATTTTCATAAATGGTATGTTGATTATTTTTTCCATCCTTTTAATTTTAACCCATTTATAGCATTATATTTTATGTAAGTTCCTTTTAGACAACAAAAAGAGGAATTACTTTTCTTTTAAATTTACTGTGCCATCTTGGTCTTTTAATTTCTGAATTTAGGCCAATTAAAAATAAATACATTATATTTAATCTAATAATTGGTATGTAAATTCTGACATTGTATTTTATTTTTATATTCTCATTTTTCTTCATTTCTTAATTTCCTTTTTCTGTCTTCCTGTATATTACTTGAGCATTTTCTTAGAGTTATGTTCTAACTAACCTATACTGATTTTGACTGTATCTCTGTGGTTGTGCTTTAGGCAATACATACTAATCACTGGCTATTGGTGTCAATAATTTTTTGGAAGTTTTCAGCCATCATTTCTTCAAGTACTCTTTGAGCTCTGACCTTTCCCTTCTCTTGGGACTGTAACGACAAAAATGTTAGATCTTTTGTTATAGTCCCATGGGTCTCTGAGATTCAGTTGATTTCTTTTAGCCAGTCCAATCTTTCTCTTCTTTTAAGAGTGGGTAATATGCCTTGACCTCCTTCTCTTCAAGTTTATTGAGTTTTTTCTCTGTCCTCTTCATTCTGCTGTTGAGCACATCCATTGAGTTATTTGTTATTGCATTTTTCAGTTTAATAGTTTTCATGATTTTGTCTAAGACTTTCTATTTTAACATTTGTTCCAAACATGTTTGTAACTAGCATGAACCAATTTTATGACAGCTATTTCAAAATCCTTCTTAGATAACCCTAATATATGTGTCATTTCAGACTTGCCATCTGTTAATTATCTCTTTGCATTCACGGTGAGAATTCCTTCTTACCACTGACCGTAGGTGGGAATTCCCCCTCCCCAAAAGGCCTCCACTGATACTGCTCTGACTGGGAGGAGCAGAAGTGCTGGTCCCTGAGAGGTCTCAATTGATACTGTGGTGGAATGGCCTCATGATCACTGGGCTGAAGTGACAGTCCTGACTTTCAGCCAAGGCTCTTCTGACACATCCCCAGTGGAATGGGGTCTGGGTTTCTAGTTCTCACTGCACACATTTGAAGTTCAGGGAACCAGATGGTCTTCACGGACACCACAGATGTGCTGGGTTGGGGGTTGTTGTTGGGCTTGTTCAGTAGAGATAAAGCCCCTGCACCTCATTAGCCTTCTCTGACACCACCATGGCAGAGGGTGTGGGCAAAAACAGTGCAACCTCCTGAAGAGAGTGCCAAGGCTCCCCTGTGGCCTTTGCTGCTGGGAGTGGGAGTAGGACACATTTTTGTGTGTGTGTTATTTAGCTGGAGTATGGCATTTATTTTTGACGAGTTTATTGTGCTAAGCTGCCTGTTTCTTGGTCTTTTTACTTAAGAGAAAGGCTTTGTTCAGGCCTGTTGGCATTTCTGGGTTTTTGGCCTCTCCTACAACAAATCTTGGATATACAAAGCCAAAAAATCCCAGCAAATGCACTGTCATGCTGCGGCAATCCCTAGTTAGCCTGCCTCTCTCCCTACCCCTTCCAGAGTCCCACATGCCTTCTATTCCATTTTTCCACAAGAAGGAGTTCTGGGGTCCTGGGTGTATGTTTGACTGAAAGCTGACAAGATTATTTGAGAGATTGCATGTGGCTTGAATGCAAGAGTGGAGTAAAGAGCAATTCTGGGGGTTCTGACCTACACAACTGGAAGGACGACATGTCCACTTAGTCTAGCAGGAACTGATTTCAGGAGTACATTCGAGAGTTCAGTGTGGCTAACATGTCTAAGTTTACACTTTAGTTAAACATGTTTAAGTTGGAAGTGCCTACCAGACCTACCAGTGAAGATACTGCATAGAGAGTTGCATTATATAACTCTGGAGTTCAAAGAACAGAAGAGGGCAAGACATTAATCAGGTCTAGTCACTGCTGAAGCCATGAGAATGGCTCATTCAAGGAGTTTTTGCTCTTGGGGAAGGAGCAGAGAAAGGAGAGGAGAACTTTAGATCAAGAGAGGGCTTTGTTTTGTTTTGTTTTTGCATGAAGGGAAATTATAGTTCCTTGCACACTGGTCAGAATGATTTAGCAGAAAAGGAAAATTTGATGATGTAACACATACAGTGGAAAATTGCTCACACTGTGCCCTTGAGAAAGCAGATGAGGACAGGCTTCCATGCATGGCTGGGTGGTTTGACCTTATGTAGGAGGAAAGGCAGACCATTTATGGTGTTAGAAAGGGAGAGAACAAAGGCACATAAAGACACAAGAGGGTGGATGTAAATGGTGGTTGGAGCATTGTTTTCATTGCTGCTTTTTCTCAACTGAGCAGGAAGCGATGTCATCACCTAGGAGTGAGAATCTTAGGGAACTCGAGGACAGAGGATATGACATGACATAGTCATCAAAGGGAGCAAGGGAGTGAACACACTGCAGAAGTATAGTATGAAGCAACAGCCCAAGGAAGGTGAGGAAAGCCAGGACACCTGTATTTACACTGGTCCCTTAGGCGCAATCACATGGAGTATCCACTGTTAGAGAAGATTTAGAAGAAAAACTAAGAGACAGCAAATAACAGAATATGATAACTAGAAGCACCTTCATATGTCTAACCCTACATTCTAAGAACACAGATCCTGAGTCTAGAGATTGTAAAGTATCCAGGATCACATAGATGTTTTTTAGCAGACTCTGAAACAGAAGTCAGATCTCTTTCCTGTAAATCACTATGGCTCAGACTATATAGTCTGCAGAGTAAGGTAATGTGGCTCATCCTTCATAACTAGTAGACAGTCAAGGAGTATCAAAATTCTGCATGTGTACTTTACCACAGAGACATTTCAGGTCAGTATATAAACCTTCAGTTTAATTTTATTTCTGCCACCTAGAAATGTAAATATCACTACATAGAGATCCAAACTGATGTTATACATATCACTAAAAGTAAATTTAGTATAATTTACAATTATGCTACCCAATTTCCTAGTGGGTTTAAAACCACATGGAATTTTACTTCTCCTCTATAACACTTTACAAGTATAAATAAAAATAAATCCTCATCTACTATAGCAATTTACAGTGTCCAAAGTGCATTTGAATGTAATATTTTATGTGTCTTTTAATGCAATCCTGTGAATTCAGCATAACAAGTATTTTATGCTCTTCCTATAATGGAAGACATTGAACTTTCAAGAGATATGGTCACAGTCACTTGGTGATAAGCTAGGTATAGAACAGAACCAGTGTCTCCTGGATGCTAGTGCTCCAATGTAGGTGGCGTGGAGCTTTAGCAAAGCTCTCACTCTAATGATGGACAGACCTTAAAGGCACCTCTATGGTTTGAGTATTTTTCCTCTCAAAGTTCATGTTGGCAGCTTGAACCCCAATGTGGCAATGTTGAAAGGGGAGGCCTTTAGGAGGTGAATGAATCATGAGGGTCCTGCCATCCTTAATGAATTAATTCATTGCTGGGTCAATGGGTTATCATGGGGGTGGACTGGCTTTATAAGGCAAACAAGGAAGCATATTAAGGCATGCTCTTTCTCAGCCCTCACTGTGTGATACCCTGCCTCACCACAGGACTTCGCAGTGTCCCCACCAGGAAGAAGACCCTTACCAGATGTGTTCCCTGGATGTGGTCTTCCCAGCCTCAAAAACCATAATAAATAAATTCTGTTTCTCTAAAAATCACCCAGTTTCAGGTATTCTGTTATCAGCAACAGAAAATGGACTAATAAGGCACCAAACCATTTAAGATTCAAATTCATCATTTACAGGATAAGGGGAATAGTACATATACATTAACAAAATAACAATGTGATATAAATCTATGTAGTCTCAAATAAAATTTCCCAAACACATTTTAAACTTTTTAAATACTCTATATTAAATATTCTGTAAATTACAAAGAACTAAGCACAAGCAAATGTAAGCCATGATAACACTTCAAATGCCCAAGATTTAGCTAATCTGCAAACCCGTGTATTAGGAATAGTGTTGAAAGCCAAAAAGGAAGCAAAATTAATCACCACTGTTATTTAATTTATATATCAAAATTCATGCTCTTAAGTAACAATGAATGCCTCAAATTCTCACTCGATGTTCACTTGTCCTACAACCTTATCACCTCAGTTTTGCAGATCCAAGCCCCTTGACTATTTGCCCCAGGAAAGCAATGGAGTTGACAGTGTTTGGAATGAAATGAGGCAGAGGGAACTATCAAACCATTCCATCTACCTACACACGTACATGTGTAAGTATACACGTAATTTCCATAGCAGTTTGAGAACATTTAGTGTCTGACTATTTGCCCCAGGAAAGCAATGGAGTTGACAGTGTTTGGAATGAAATGAGGCAGAGGGAACTATCAAACCATTCCATCTATCTACACACGTACATGTGTAAGTATACACGTAATTTCCATAGCAGTTTGAGAACATTTAGTGTGGAAACAAATTATCCCACAAACCGTATATTATCACTAAATTAATGCCCAGTGCAAAACCAATGTCCATAGTGTTGGATATGAAAGTCTTTAATGTATTTGGGTCATTTCGTTTAAGACAACATAAATGGATATCACAGATGAGGAGGGAAAAGTAACACCTAAAATAATTAAACATTAAAGAAAGAACTTTGACATTGTAAAGGTAGAAATATTAATCTGCAAAGAAAATTTCAGGACCTTATGTGGCTCACTATTGGAGCACTCGGGACAGCCAGCATTTCACTCTGTCGTAAGCACGCGTTACCATTATCATCATTACAAGTTTCGTCAGAGCCTAGGTACATAAACAGCAATCAATTCATGAAAGATAAATTGCAATTATCCCCTTCTCAGTGCTCTAAAAATTAAAAGACATTTAAACTCTGGGCTTTGGTTATTCAAAGTTCATGTTTAAATTCATTTTTAATATGAAAGAATAACTGTTATCCTCTCCTGTTTCCACATAGGTAGTAAAAATTAACAGTGCACATGGTCAACAGTATCAAGCAGGCTCACATAGACTAAATACAGAAATATTTTGTTTATATAACATACTGAAAGAAGAACATTTTACTGACTTGGAAAGGAGAAAAACATACTGTGTTTTTTTGGTTATGTTTGTTTTTTCATTAAATTATTCTTGCTTTTGCTGAATCCCATAGTTTTCCTACATCCCATAGAGTTTCCACTTCTGTGTCTTGTGATGTTGTTAAAATTTTTCTTTTAATTTCTTCTCTGACCCATTAATTGTTCAGGAGCATGTTGCTTAATTTCCTATTTTTTAATTTTCCAAGATTCCTTCTGTTATTGATTTGTAGTTTGATACCCTTGTGGTTAAAAAAAAAACCCTTGATATTATTTTAATATTCTTAAAAAGTAAAATTTAAAAAGTCAAATAAATT